>NC_089320.1:11281312-11310186 GCF_036669915.1 Pocillopora verrucosa | reverse complement strand
AAGAAAGTGAGTTTGATCCCCGCAGTCACGAAAACAGTAGTTAAAATAATGCGTGAAACATTTAGGTCTCTTCATGAGTTGAACCCATGACCTCTGCTGATACCATTGCCGTGCTCCACCAACTGAGCTAACAAGCCAACTAGGAGCTGGTCAGTTTTTGTTTAGTAAATGAAAACCCGTGGAGAGAACGAACGGCTCTGAATAAATGAATGTTACAGACTTGAACTATAGATTATTAACCATTTAAAAATGTAAGGTGTGTTCACTGGTACTGGGTTTGAAACATTCGACACATGATGAAGTTTGTACGTATCAAGCAGATAATCGATGATTAGCCATAATACAGACTGTGATGGAACAAGAACGTTAGCAGGGTTTTACTATTCGTGTCTCTGTAGTGAACCTCAAACTGGTAGCGAATCTCTCTCCCGCTCCTTGGTGGACGCTGGTAATTTCTAGGCCACAGTAAAGAATACCAGTGAAGATACAGGAATCATAGTCATCCAGGGGTCCATACCTAGAGAGGAAGTCAGCAAAATGTTAAGTATTAAAAGGCCAGAACCTGCACTAAGATTCTTTTGTGAAGCCTTTCCAATTGGTCTTTTATCTCTTGGGCCTTTAATTTAGTACTTAAAACTAGGAAAAGCCTGCATTTTTAGCTGCAACCATTTAAAAGGAAGAAGCCTATCAGACAAAACGACTAAAAAACGCCATTTTAAGTGCGTTCCCTAATGAAGCACGTGATCTCACAATGTAAGAATGGGTAAAGTGATTGTGTGAAATGACCTTAATAACGAAACACGAAGACTCGTTGTTTTCTCTTACACTGCAAACAACGTTGTTCGGGCCCTTTTCTTACAGGGCTATGAAATCGTAGAATCGTCTTTCAAGACGAAGGAAAAAATGTTCCATAATATTGTTTCCGGGAGTTCTTTCTACATTCCAAACCCACGATATAGTTGAATTTGCAAATTTATGTAATCCTTTGATCGATTGAACATCGTGAAACAAAACCATGATATCGGGAAGGTAATTTGTTGTTAGATCCCGGGGCAACCGAAAGCGTTCACCAGAATTGAAAAGTTACCTTTCTGCCTCATGTCTTCAAAAATGACCTCTTGGGAGACCAAATCAATAGTCTTTGACCAATCAGAGAAAGATTCAAACTCGAATTTAGATTTAATGAAGTCTATCCTGGCCAATGATGGCAGCTGGGCGTGGTCGAGGTTATCTTCTGGGTGCTCAAACAGTTGAAAGGGGAGCAGCTCCAAACTAACGTTGACTAGTTGTCAATGTTCATTCTCAGGACAGTCCAAACCTTCTCTTCCTCTGGGGGCTAAAATGGTGAGGCAATTACCTTTTCAAACCTTTCTTGGCCCTCAGTTACATAGCGTTCTTGGAGGCCATTTGGATTTCAGAAAATCTCGATTATTTTGCTTAATAATTAAGATTACACACAAAACGTTTGTGATAACGAAGGAAGACAAAAATGATAGCAATGCCTTAAGTGTAAGTGTTAGATTGACGTGATTAAAGCGCTGTTTTGATGTGGCTTTTCCTAGTTTATGTGCATATCATCCTTTAGTTTTAGTTGATGTTTCAAATACAATTTTCAAAGTAATCTGTAAGCAGGATTTGCGGCAAGGATCCGACCTCTTAAAAGTTTAGGTAAAAGTTTAAAAAGGTATTTTACTATGGCAAATAAACAAGCACTAAGGCTCTATCTAAAACCTCCCTTCCATAAATTCCGCTTTAAAACTCAGCACACTTTAACTACAAACTGATTAAAAAAAAACTAAAGCCTAGCACCACCTCTACTTCAAAGTAGACACTAAGAGTAAACTTTTCTGTTTTAAATGTAGAAAAGATTTAAGTGATTAATATAATTATCACCTTTCCAAGAGGATCTTGGATGACTGAGGACGGTCTCTCAAATTCTTCCAAAGGTTCTCCAAAGTTTTCTCCCAACATTCCAAGAATGAACAGTACTGTGAGTAATCCAAAGATGCACACAAGGACGAAAGACAGCCACTGAAGTTGAAGTCTGGAACTAAATTACAATTAGCTACACCTACCAACGAAGAACACGTATTTCCACGTTCACTCCAAAGACAGTAACAGCATGCCAAAGAGCCACACCTAACATGGCTTCTAATGTATGGTTTCGTAGCTCAGTTGCTAGATTGTCCCACCTGTACGGCAGATTTCATGTAAAAAAAGTAACCTAACAACGAACTTTAGTAGCACTTGCATGTACTTGAATTTATCCGGAAAAAGGTTAAGTTGTTTTTATATTTTGGAGCCTTAAACACCCTAGTGTGGAGATTTCATGTTTAATTACACCTGTCCACACCTTGAAAGTGACGCTTGACGGTGTAACATCAGCACTACATAAATGTTCCTGTACTTTTGATTACCTGCACCAGCTTTACTAGATGCCCCGTCCAGGTTACGTTCGACTGTTAAAGTCAGTTTGCACTTCTCTTTCAGCAGTTTTAATCCCTGCAAACAAGTAAACAGTAGAGAGCTTCACACTTGATCGTCAGCTAGAAGTTCCTCGCAGTCAGGTGAAGGAAAATGGGACAGACAGACAGAGATCAACAACGACAACCTTTACTATTCCTTTTTATTGTTCAACCTACCACTTATTACAAAAAGTGAAAGAAAGAAAAAAAAACAAACAAAATTAGAGTGCTTGCTTCCTGGAATATCCAAAGGGGCTAACAGAGCGAAGCCCAGCAGCCTATTGACCAAAGTATCATTTTAACAAGAGAGTTAATTACAGGTCGGTAGGACATCAAACTCCAACACATTCACTAGAAAGGAAAAAATATTTACATAAAAAGAACACAAATATACATTCACACGAAGATAATGTGCATGACTCTTAACCTACAACTACATCAGCTTATAGCTGACGATGAATATGTTGATATAGAAATGTTAGAATCATTTCAGGTCAACCTTTTCTTAGTACAAGAGTTCAAACCTGGCTTTTATATGAAAACTTCGATGGCGACTGCTGATTGTTCGCTTGTACTCTTGTGGCTGTAAAGAGATCCATGTCAACCAATTCAATGTGCATACTGTCCAACAAGCAAGTGTCGTTATGTCCTTAAACAAAAAGGAGAAATTGATGATTTCGACAAGAAAGCAAAATACACTTTATGAGTATATACCACACAGGTGACTGGTGCTTTTCGCACACGCTAATTGGCTGGTTCGGAAGTCATTAACAAGTACGATTCACCTTCAAGCAGTCGAAGAGACAAAATCGCGCGTCAGCAATTAAATTTCCGACCATTTTTTGTTCTTGGGGGGGGGAGGGTATATTGACAAAACAAACTTTTTTGGTTTCTGTATGGTATATACTAAAACAATTATCCACCTCAGTGTCGGTGAAAGTGGTGGATCTTCACCTCTACTTCTGGAAATAATTGTCAATTAAAACCGAAATGATTCACCTTAGTACAGTGCGTCATGGACCTCTTCAAATTCGTCAGAAAGGATTGGTCCTTTCTATAGATAAAACAGGTCAGTTCCAAGAACTGACAGAATTGTGAAGACTATGGAGCAAATAATTTCTAATCCTCTGGGATTGAAAACACCCACTGGACACACTTTTAGTCCCCGCGATAAGTTGGCTTTTTTAATAGCAACCACGGACTCAACTTGTTTTGTTTGGCCAAACTTGATTAAATTACAAGCACACTTAGCAAGCTCCTGCTGCAAATTGCTTTTTTAATCTATCCTGTTTAACCTACCGGAATCTGCTTGAGATGATGCTCGTTGCCTTGTTGATTTTTTTGAATGTGGCAATGTGTCTGGTGGCCCTTTCCAAAGAAAGCTATTGTTAACAGTCAGGTTACCCAGATCTGCCACTAGCATGTGCGAGGACTTGGCCGAGCGAGGTACCAAAACGACTGGATTTCCTGCCTTGATGTCAAGCGCCACTCGACTTCCACGTCCAAACATCCAAGAGACCTGAGATGACAACCCCGACACATTGTTAACGCATAAGTAAGTTGCTCAGACTCACATCAACAAACAGATTCCATTTGGCAGGATGAGAGCTACTCAGTTACACACATGTAAGTGACAGAAGATGTAAAATTGCGGTTAGAGCTAAAAATTAGCACACGTTCTTACCACATTCTGACATCGTCTGTGACCAAAATGTGTATTACAAAACAGCCGCAAAGCACATGGAATCTATTTGTTTTTCATAGTAAAGAAACAAAACGATAAATGATGACGTCATCTATGCGTCTGTCCTTTAATAAATCATTAGAAAGAACCAATCAAAACGCGTGCAAAGTTTATCTCACTATAAAATATTAATACATGATCCTTAAGAAGTGATCAGAATAATCAAAAATTCTATTTTTTCAGACACATTCAAGATATAAAAATCGTAATCTCAAACGAAACAGGCCTAAATCAAGTATCATCCAAACAACCAACCAAGGGGTATCAGGGCTGTCCCGTGTGCCACAGTGCCACAGTGCCACAGGCCACTAACCCGTGTGTCTGAGCAACAAACATATCTTTCAATAAATTGGTACCCCTCGTTTCTAACATCAGAGCCTTCAGGCACAAAGTGGTACAATACAATACAATACAATTTATTTTATGTCGGTAACGTAGGGGGTGGTTACCCAATCCCCCGAGCCTAATGGCTCATGTTGAAAACGCTCGACAGTTAAAATACAGATGTGTATATAAATATATGTACAAGTTAAATATATGTATATATGACGAAAAAAAGAAACGCAAAAACATCACCTAGCCCCCTACCCCTAGTCCTAATCCTGAACCTCCCCTGAAACCCTACCAGCCTTAATCACCTAACTTGTAGCCCTAACCCTGAAGCCTAATTACCAATTCATAACCCTACCCCTACAATTGTATACTAATACATTTATTACACTTATAGCCAAGCGTAGTTATGCGAGATAGACCAGTCTTAAATTCTGCTAGAGTAGTTGCCGATTTAACTGAAGATGGTAGCTGGTTCCAGGAATGAGAGATAATATATGAAAAAGACCTATGAATATGGCTAGAGGTATTTACAGGCTGGGAAACATTAAGAGCAGAGGAGCGCAAATTGTAGTGATTCTTCTAAGAGTTCAGCCATGAGTGATGGTATTTTTCAAAGTGCTTCAAGAGACGACTTACCTCATTTCCTTCCGAGGCAGCTCTCATCCTGCCTAAGACTTCCTGGAGCTGCAGAAAATGTTGGAAGAAAACCACCAGCTCTGTCTGGAATCGTTTAGTATGCACATACCGTACAGATGACATCCGTAATTTGAGACTCATGTCATTCTCCCTCTGCAAGTCAGGATCTGGGGCACCATACTTAAGGAAATTAAAACTCAGAGCTTCATCTCCAAACGTTGTAAATCTGATGAAAATGTACAAGTTAGTAAGTGTGCGACAGAACTTATATGAAGGAAACAACTTCAAAGAATCTCGCTTATTCTGTAACAACGATTAAATATATTTATTACATGTAAATACGTCCAATAACAGAGTTTAGGGTCTTTACTCTAACTAACTGACAGATAATTTCCCCTTTGTATTTCCAAATGACAAACGCCAAACACATCAAGATGGACCGCACTGTTCCATTTTGCATCTTAAGATAGTTATGTGCGCCTTGAAAATTTATCATGAAGGAAAACGCAAACAGTGAGTTCACAAAATAGAAAAACATCTAAAATTTAAAAATGCACCAGAAAGCGCATGGTTAAGGATGGAAAACACTGACAAGCACTAAAAACGGCCGACTTGAAATGCTCATTGTTGAAACTTGAGTGAACATATTTCATATTTCATAGAAGGCGTGGTAGAATAAATTCCTTTTTAGTCAAAAACTGTCAGTTGGTCCCCTAAATTCAATATGCCATTCACTCACCCAAACAAACGCCTAAAATGTATATGTTGGGCCACATCCTATCAACAAACTGGTTCAGAGACCGGAATAAGACAAACATTCTACTGTTGCTTTTTAGCTGCCTATTACTACACCGTCATTAAAATTAGTGACTTACTTTTCCCTGTACAGAGATCCATGTGGAGACATGTCTGTCACTGATATACTTGATAATCTGCCCTTGGCAACAAAGTTTTCATCGTTCATGTTTACTTCCGTGGACAGCCCAAAGGCATTGACTTTTGCTATGGGGTATCTTGTTTTACTTAACGTCAAAGTCAAAGACAACACTTGAAATTTGACATCAGTGTTTATGCCTTCGGTCTCTGTCTGTTCTATACCTTTCAAGATAAAACAGTTCAGTTTATTTCCAAAGGATCTTGATATCAGCTGGCAAGTCAAGAATTTAAAGAAAGCGACAAAACTTTTAAGTTTGTAAAACATGTTTTGACAGAAACTTCTGTCATCTTCAGTTAATTACTGTACAAAGCGTTGAAAGTTTAATTATATGGTAAGTAGAACAATGCTAATTAAGATGAATAGTAACAACAAGAAAAAGGGTAAAGCATCAACGAGTGTCTTAATGATGATAGGGCTTACAAGATTAATAACACCTGGTTAGGGTTTCGCGAAGACATTAACAACCTTACTGATATTCTAAAAAAGAATCTTTTCCCAGCTCATTTAATCGAGAAGATTATAAACCGTTACATCACTGGGACCCAAAACAATCATCATCCCCGGGATTCCCTTCCTACCACTTCACCTACGTTCTACTTTAAGCTACCTTACATTGGCCACTTCTCTGCTAGATCGGCCATTTTATTAAGCGCTATTGCAATGACTTGAATATCAAACTGGTTTTCTCTTCCTTCAAAATCGGTAACTTGTTTGGTGTGAAAGACCCTGTGCCTGACGGGCTCCGTTCACGTGTGGTTTATAAGTTTGTATGTACTGGCTGTAATACCTGTTACGTCGGTGAAACCTGCCGCCATTTTTCCACACGTGTTAGAGAGCACTTAGTCAGTGACAGGGCCTCTCACACTTTAAGGTATCTGAAAGATTCTCCACATTGTTGCGCTTTGTGTTCTACAGATAACTTCTATGTTTTAGATCACGCCTCTACCGGCTTTCAGCTCAAGATAGAACAGGCTATTCATAGTCAAAGAAAACAACCATCCTTGAATCAACAATTACACCATGTAAATCTAAAACTTTCCTTTTAATTCTCACACTTTCATGCTTTACCTCTTTTCTTGTTGTCATAGCATTGTTTTACTCACTATATAATTCAACTTTCGACGCTTTGTACGGTAATTAACTGAAGATGACAGAAATTTCTGTGGAAACATGTTTTACAAACTCAAAAGTTTTGTCGCTTTCTTTAAATTTAGTTTATTTCATTTAATCATAAAAGTGATTCTCAGTGTAGAATTACAACGTCGCCTCAAAGGTAAACAATTCCTTTGCTTCACAATTTATGATAAGGTTCTCTGCTTTTAAAAAAATTGGCGGCAACGTCGCGAAGTTTTTATGTCAGGCAAACTATTTGTCTATCGAAGAATTAAAAGATACTTCTTAAACAATACAAAATCAAGAATAACAAGGTAAGAGGACTACACCATTAGAGTTTTATCGAGGCATCTCTAGGCTAACTGAGCACTTTGTATAAACTTCAGCGAGGAGGGTAAAATGAGACAAACCAGTTGACTGTTTACTAGTAGCTGCAGAAGGATTATTTTAACCTGAGCTACCGAACGCAAATCTAGTTGAGGCCCAAAGAACATTCGACCATGTCAACCTAACCTGTAATGTAATGACTGTATCACTGGAATGAGAGTTTACCTTCCATTTGAGTGTCCTTTTGGTTTTCGTACACATTGTCACTTAGTTCGTGAGGTTGTGGAGATAAGGGGTTTGGACTTGACGGCTGAGAAGCAGATAGCTGCTGTGGAACACCAATTCCAAAGAATTCCAACACAATTACCCAAGTTTGTAAATTTAAATTTGCCTCTAAAGAATTGAAGTCCACCTCTATGATTCGGTTAACCTACCCAAAACAGAAAAAATAAATTAACAAATAGTGAGCTAAGCAGGAATGCACGGTATGTAAATCCAAATGTGGTATTGGTAATCGAACTAAAACTTCTAGGATAAACTTAACTAAAATTTTCCAAACTTTTCAATAAAATATAAATCAAGGTAACCAAACACAATAGGATGCTCGAAATAGTGTCCTCTAATATTGTAATTGCTGTTCATGATGCAAGCATGACGAAGTAGAGCTTGGATCTCTATTCTGGTCCGACCTTGCCAACCTTCACTGAAAAAATGAACCTTAAAGGGTTACGCAATGTTAGACAAAGAAACTTCAAACAACACTGAAACAATGACTGAACATAATACCGTCTCATAACACAGTACCGCTCGCGTGTACTGCAGCATTACACGCGCGTGATACACGCAATCCCACGCGAAACACGCACACTGCGCGTAATTATGTATTCATGTAGAAACCACTGCCCGAGTGAAATTTTTCTATTGCACGCGCGTAACTACAAGCACTGGAAGTGCGCGTAATTCCCACAAATTACAGACGCGCGTGAAGATGCTCCAGTGCACAAAAGCGGTATTGTAATATGACTGTAGTCAAAATGCAGTGAACATGAGTCTGCGCATGGCACTTACCGAGTTGTACTTGGTACTAAATTCTTCATCTTTCTTGTCAATCAAAAAGACATTGATGTGTACAAGGCTATTTCTTTTCTTGTCTTTAATGATTGTATTTGAAGTACCCAAGTCTTCTCCCAATGATTCGCTGTCCAAGGTGACATTAACAGAAGGCATGGAAGGAAATTTTTGATTCTTTAACAAAGGTCTCAACGGAGCCAAAGAACGAAATGGCCCTTGTTTGGATGTAGCAGGAAGACAGTGCGGAAGTGATGAAGAAAAATTCGAGCGAAGACCAGCTTCAGAAACGACAGGACAAGATGAGGAAAGATTTGAAGGGTATGCAGACAGAGAACGTTCTCTGAAGTGATGTTGGCGTGGAGCAGAAGACGAAATGAGATAACGATAGGGAGATTCTGGCTCCTGGAGCAGATCCTCCACAAGAAGACCGCCGAGAGAGACATTGAACAAAGTAACAGTTGGTCTTGTGTGCTCATAAGCCAAATTAAAGTCGTAAAACATTATGTCAACAAAGTCGTGATCAATTTTGTTGAGCTCACCACAAAGCTTGACGCTTAAGTGCGGCACTTCAAATAATGCACGTATTGGAGTGGGGTCATCAGATTCACTTTCAAAGTGAGCAGTTGACTCATCATGAATGTTCTCCTCCACAAGATTAGGTATAAATGTAACATGCTTTTCTGGCAGCACCTTGTCAGGAATACAAGCCTGTAGATTCGAAGCTGATGAACTGAAAAAAAACAAAAGATATACATTAAAATTAAAAACAAACCTTGGCACTTATCTTATCACCCATGAGACAGGAGCAGTGAATTTGTAATTTGTCCCTGAAAGTCTAGATAATCACATCATTCAGACAGCATAAAAAAGGAGAAACTAATAACTTCTTTAGAAGTCAACAGTCACGACTCCTAAAGAAGAGTTACTCATTTATGCCACATACATAAATGAGTAACTCTTCTTTAGGAAGATGAGTGTGACTCATATCAAAAAACCCTAAAAATACTTTTATAGCACTTTGCATAAAATCGTTCTCTGTCATTTTGAAAATCGCCGGAAATAATTGGGAGAAAGACAGAAAAAGGCTCACCTTGGAGAAAGAGTGCTTGGTGACTGGGAATTGGGACTAGCTATGGAGGAACTATGCATCCCAGCTGCCGGAGGAATGGGCACTGCTTCCTTACTACCGCCAAGGTTATCTATAGTCTCAAAAAGCTGACGATAGGATTGAGTTGACAATTCAAGTTTTAATGGAGTGGTGACCTTTCCCGACATTTGAATCGTCGGTTTTTTCAAGTTCAAAGACGCACAACCTACACCCATTGCCAATGCACCCACATCTTCTGAACGACGGTCAATAATAAGTTGAAATGCTGACTTGTGAAGTATGTGCACGCTGCAGCATTTGGGTGAATGCAAATTTTTTGAGCTTGCAAATGACTCGGAAAACGACGATGAAGACGCTCTTCCTGATCTACTTGTATCCATTGCTGTGCAGTACAAGCTCATGTCCTTTACTTCCACAAATAATCGATCAATGTCATACTCAACACCAGTTAGGTGCCCCGTGTCACTTTCCTGTTCCACAAGTTCTATCAAATGCGTGTTCCTCACAGTAATGCTGCCTAAATGAGCAACAAGAATCTCCGTACTTGAGGACGACGTTGGCAGCTGAACAACCGGCGAGTCCACCGTGATGCAGGTGTAAACTCTTCTGTTGGGTTTCACAGGAACATTGTCCACAAAGTCACAACTTTCTTGAAGATAGTCACTGTCACCTTCGAAGAATATGCTACCTTGGCGACTTCCCAAACTCCTGTCATCTTGTGCAGCAGTTGTTACAAACGACGAGGAAAGATAACCAAGTCCTTCTGCCAACGCTCGTTTCTTACTTACAAGACCCATAGCAACATTACTTGCAGCTTGTCGCAGACTTTCTCCAAACTGGGTAGCATATTCAGCATAATCTCCTGCCGATAATAAAAGTTCTGAAAGGAACCTGTGCGTGTGAGTGTACTGAGCGGAAGCCATGCGTACGTTGAGTTGAATGTTTCTTGCAATCTCTGCATTATCCAAGTCCCCTTCGTAACCTTCATCTATAGCAATAACGGGACACTGTCCACCCTTCTTTGGAATTAAGAGTGTAAATGTAAAAGCCTTTTGATCGCTAGGTTCATCTAACATGTCTTCTCGCAATGACCCTAAATACGGTGAGTCTCGTGGGGAAACATCTCCTCCGCCGAGGCTTCCACATGTATACACAGAGCGATGTAGGGAGCCCTCTGGAGTAAGATCAGTCATTCTGAGACCTCCGAGAGAGCCATCGATATTCTGATTTTCTCCAAGAGAGGCATTCAGTTGAACTTCGCTAACGGACACTTCCGCCACCTTTCGCACAGATTTAACACCGTTCGCCTTAATGCTCCTTATAACAAGGACGTTAATCGACTTGAAGGACGCAGTCACTTCTGTCACTTCGGATACCTGATCCTAAAAACCAACACAATAGGCTATCAGCGATAAGCAGTGTCTGATCTAGGATTTCCAGCTAGGGGGCAACGTGTCCCAGTCAAAATTTTCTAAACCCCCCCTCCCATAGCGTTTATTCAAACTGGTGCCCGGGAACCTCAAAAAAAAAGTTAAGCGTTTTACGTACGTCACATTCCCTGGTTCTTGCTTTACTTTTTATCTTCTGAACATGATATCGTTAAAAAAAAAATTGTTTAAGGAAGATTTTGTACAAAGAGAAATTACATTTCCTTGTCTCTTTTTCTTTTGAAAAACAACTTGAAGTGCGCCTAAATGACCCGGAGCAGGTATTTGACATTTTGCTCAAACCGCAGAAGCACCGTTATGAGCGTTTGAACTTACATCAGGCTGTGGTGAGTAGAAATCAGTAGCAGACTCCTCTGGCAATGCTGACAAATCTCCAAAACTACCATCAGATTCACCAGAAGTAAATGCCGTGTTGAAGAACTGAACCAATGCTGCCAGGGTTTCTTGGTTTGCTATCATAAAAAAAAGTTATTACATTTCCAATTATGATTAAACCAGAATTGTAAAATCGCGCCCATACGTTTTTAATCGCAGTGATTCCACCACTGCGATTAAAAACGTATGGGTTGGAAATACTGAAAATAAAAACTGCCCATCTTTCCATCTAGACCTTCAGTACCATTTTGAAAATTGCGCCATCAAAGTTCAAATGAAATCTTAAACTTCTGCCAACAAATTATTCGTCGCGACAAGATGTAGCCTTTTCCAAGAACACAGTTTGTTAAAACGAGGAAAAGAACCGGGCGAAGGAAAAAACGTTGGGGATCTATATAAAGCTTCCTCGTCATTCCTTCAAGAGACTTTACCGTTCGCTCACCCGCTCTTGCACTTTGGCATCTCCACTACCTGAGAGCCCGGCACAAGCGAGATAAAACGTACTGGGGGTTGCTTGTTTTTCAACTGTCCGTTGAGGGTTGCAGAACGCCTTTTATCGTTTTGGCTGACTCAAGACATCTAAACAGTATTGCCTGCAAAATGGTCCCTGATGAGTATATGAGGGACTACCCAAACAAAGGCAATCCTTTCATCCTACATAACTTAAAGTGGTTGTATCACATACCAATTACGTTGACCTTGTTGAAATTCAGAGTCACTAGATTTACACCACTGCTATTTCTGTTTTTGGTAGAAGGGCCGTCAGCATCATAATGCTGGTATTCAAATGTGATTAGATCCTCTTCCTCCATTACAGCTGTAGTTTCGCTTGAGAATGAAGCATCACTGTCCTGCCATTTTCTCTTAGAGCCTGGCCTCACAATATCAGCAACTATGGAAAATGCGCTGCTTATCGTCTCTGAGAAAGATTTTTCACCTACAAGGTAACAAAACAAACTGGGATAGATCCTTCTGGAAGTGGTGGCTAGAATTAGAATCTATCAGGAAGGAAAAGTAAATATCACAAACAAAGTCTACTGCTGGTATACGCGTTAATTCAAAGAGAATCCCACTAAAGGCGAAAACACGGTCAGAAGTTTAAATAAATAATAAATACGTTTAATTAGATAAATACGTTTATGCAAGTGAAAGTAGTAAAAGGATTCCCCAACTGCATAAAAGTCTGCAGTCTTTGGTCAGCAACAAATCACTTGGCTCGACAAGACTTTGTCGGATTATTGATAAGTAGAGGGAACTTATAAGGTGTTGTAAGGTGGCATTTTACATCAAATGTTGAAAGGACTTTGCATTGGTTTGGTTTTTACAACGCGCTGAGATAAAAACAATTCGAACCCCTTCATTCGCTTAGTTGCAACCTCTACTAAAAAACAAATCGTGTTTTCTTGCGCTCGTAATTACTTTGAACACTCACTGACTCCTTGTGATTCTAACCTTTAATTTGACTGACCATTGTAATTACTGTTATAAAACAAATTTACGGTGAAAACTGAACTAATGTTTCCGATCACACCTAGTTGGAGGGAAGGCGGGGGGGAGTAATTAAAAATAAATAGAAGCTTCCACGTAAATTGAAGCTGGTTACATACTTTTTGAAGAAATAACAGTGTTGTCTCCTGGAGATTTTGTGAGGTGAGGTTTGCATGAAGACAGAAGCAGTTCGTAGTCAGGGCCAAAACTCTGCATCGCATCTACAAGATGCACTCCATGAACAGCAAAAGATGTGACTGAATCATAGGGTCTCTTCAAGTGGCATGCTTTTACTCCAAGCACTTGAAGCTCAGCTATCAAGCAACCTGTAAGTACAAACAGATCGCAAGTCTCACGCAAATGGCATTAGAATCTATGGCTGGAAAAACTTGTTTAAAATTTCTTTAATACACTTACATATATATAAATGGCTCAGTTTTTACTACGAGTAACTATAAACTCAATACGCCCAACGATATATTGTGCAAGCAGGGTGTCAAACAAAACTTTCAAAGGTCAATGACACGTAAGTTGCCATGACGACACCACTTTTCTAATTAAGGCTAGTTTGACCACTGAGGTTGCTGAGTTTTTACTGGGAAGAAGCATTGTAAACCGGCAAAAACATTAACCATGCTGTGAACACTCAAGGACGAACTCTGTCAATACTGAACTGAACAAGATGTAATGTGAACAAAAACATCACCCATGCTGTGAACACCTAAGGAGACTCTGTCAATACTGAACTGAACATGAAGCATTGTAAACAAAAACATTACCCATGCTGTGAACACCTAAGGAGACTCTGTCAATACTGAACTGAACATGAAGCATTGTAAACAAAAACATTACCCATGCTGTGAACACCTAAGGAGACTCTGTCAATACTGAACTGAACAAGTAGCATTCTAGATTCTTCCATGAGCTCTTTCGTTTTATCTTCCAATGTTGTATCTACAGCGGACTTGCTGATTCGCCTAAACAATAACATAAATAAAGTCAATATCATCATCACCGTTTTTACTGACTGGCTTTTAAAAGCCTGGCATCGGTTGTTCGAAGGTTGGATAACGTTATCCACTGGGTAGATCTTTGTCCGGTAAATGGTGCAATACGTTTTGCTATCACTTATCTGCTGGATAGCAATTTATCCGTTGGATAACGTTATCCGTCCTTTATAAAACTGAGCCCAGCAGTTTACAAGTGTGTTCATAGTGGCTGACAAGGTAACTCTTTTGGTCTCTGACAGTACCTGGTTGGCGAATCCTTCACCATGTCAGGAATTGTGATACTGCTACTATACAAACTGTAGTACACATCATCCATGCTGCTGTCAATTCCTTTAAAAATTGAAAAAGACACTTGTTGAAATGGGGGCTGGACCAGATAAGTTAATAGATGTTGCAGTCTTCAACCGATTGGCCGCGTGCACTCAAATATTTAAAAAAGAATTACATCTTACTGGAATAATGAAACAAAGTATAGCTTATATGTTAACGGAACTTATAATACGAAAGTCTAAATTTGATGACGAAATTTTTGGAAAACGGAGATAACACTTACTTTGGTTAGGGTTGATAGCAAATACACCTTTGCAATAATATAATGAATAGCAAGAGAAATCGGATTAATATCAGTATCTGAGCAACTGCCCACCTACCCCTTCCCTAACCCAACATTAACCTTAAGTTGTTGTCAATTGACTGTTGTTGAGTTAGGGGAGGATGTGGTGGGCAGTTGCCCAGATACTGATACTGATCCGACAAATCTTACCAGTGACAGCATTTCAATGTGGTTTTACATTTTCCAAACTGTATTGGGAGGATTTATATCTTTGATATACAATTATCTAGTTTCTGGATCGCAAGTTTTTACTACAAAAGTGTTGGTACTGTAAACATCGTTCAAATTGTCAATCAAACAATGTCATTAATAAACAAATCTCCTCACTTTCGACATGGGGTAGTGGAGTAGAACTGGCAATAATTCGTTGTTGTGTCATTGGTGGTGGTGTGGGGTTGGATGCCTTCGGTCTACTCAGCTGTTTCACACACTTTGTTAAGGTTTGAAGCTAACAGAAGAAAGAGAAAAAGGTTAGGTCGTGTCCCACTGGAATCATCCGTTTTAGGTTAATTTGGTTGATCAATTTTTTTCAACTGCCATTCAAACCAGGTTGAAACGACTGCGGAAGCATGGGCAGCGACTGGTGTAGATTTGGCCGGCTTATTGAAGTCAAGTATGGACTTTAGTAGCCGGCCGTCACGCTCGTTGTAAACAAAAACAGAATAAAAGAGTTACTCGTGCCTTTCGAAACACTGGATAAAAAAAAGTAAGGAAATTAGTGAGCGTGAAAACTACTTAAATTATGAATCGAGCCATAAGACAGAAATTGTCCGTCACTTACTGTAGTCTCCGCTCAACCTGCTTATGCGGAGAAGGTTGCTAACGACTATTCCTTGGAGTTACTACGTTTCAACTCAAAACAGTTATCAGTTGTAGTTGAAAGAGTTGATCCCGTTGGAGCACGATCTTAGACACATTACAACGATAAGGTGAGCTTGGTAAGTCACCGCATAAAGGACAATCTCCTGTGCAGCCGTTACTAGACAGTATTTACAGTACATGTAGCAGTCCATTCTCTCGTAGGGACTTCCAATACGGAATTTAAGAAACGACGACGACGACGGCGACACCGTAGACATCGTCGGTTAAGAAATGAACTTATATTTTACTTTCGAATCTCGCGATACTCTAGAGTCATTTAGTTTGTTTCTCACTAACAAAACTATCTCGAAACTGAATATGGAACACAGCGTTAAATTAGAAATAGAAATTAAAAAAATTAGCCGTGGTCGTTCACCTTCTCCAGACAACGGTAAGTTTGGTCATTTCAAAGTTGTTGTTTTGCAGAGGACGCAAAGAAATTTACAAAGATTTATAACGTACTTGCACAGCCATTGATCTGCTCATTTAACTTTCTGTTTAGTGCCGTTGCCGTTGCCGTTGTCGTTGCCCGCGTGGTTTTCTTAAACTCCCTAGTAACCGCTGCAAAGGAGACTTATGAAGAAGACATTGTTCACCTGTTCGGTGTGTTAAATGGCTTAATTTGGTACAACTACAGTGTCAAGTCCTCCTCCCCTACCTTGTGTTCATTGATGTGTAGTACCAAACTTGGTAGTTTGGCATGAAGATTTACTGCCGGATACAGGGGATCAGCAGTAAAGAGAAGTCTCCTGCACAAGATACAAAATAACTTTCTCTAAAAAATATTTGATTAAAAAAAATGATAAAATAGCTTCGATCGTATAGGAGTGTACTCCCCGCAAAAACAGTATAAACAAACTTAACTCAATGTTTGATAGACTTTATACTTTCAAGCAAGAGAACTGGCAGTTTCAAGTTTATACGTATTCTGACCACTCAAAATTGTTCCCCACCTTTCCAATTGGATTGATATTGTAAACTTTTCCACAACATGAGCATCACTTGTAAGGAATGGTTTGCTGGCAACTTCTGACCAGTTCTCCTTTACATTGCACACCACCATTTGAATGTCGGATAAGTCTAGGGTGTACCTCAAAACCAAAATAAACAAGAATACTTCAGGAGTCCATTTAACGGAGCAAAGCCATTTTAATTTGTAAAGCGCAAATAGCGGGGTTTGCTCCGCTGGCCGCTATGCCCGAGGGTTCGTTTCCCAGACCTAGAGTAACTTAACAAAACGATCAAACGTCTGCGCATATGCGACTGACTTTGTAATAACTACATGGCATGTCTTTAGGCTGTCAGGACCAAGTTGTCTCACAGGTCATACACCCAAACAAGCCCTTAAGTCACCGTGTGTTAAAACGTACAACGTTTTAATGCAGCTCAAAACAGAATAGAAAATCAACAGGATACCCGTAACTCAATAAGCCTTGAGTTCGAAAGCCTTGAGTTGTCCTTTTTCCCAATTTTGTTTCCTTTTACAGATTTCTATGAACGTCCCAATTTTCTTTCGCTTATTTTGCGAGACAGCAATTGCTTGTTATGATTTCTTCTCGAGACTTAGCGCGAGAAATTGGCGCGCAGGTAGCCAAATTTGATCCTCCTGCGCATGCCCGACGTTTGACCACTGTATTACAAATAGCAGGGTGTGCTCCGCTGGCCACCATGCCCAAGACCAGATCTCTGACAACCCCAAAAAGGTCTGACAGCTGAACTTCCTCCTTATTGTACCTAATTTGATATTGTTTTGTTATCTCGTTCACTGTTGGTGCTCAGTGAATTTAATACATGCAATACATCGAATGGAAACTGAAAAACGTACAAGCGACATGAATTGCAGCATACCTTTCGTACATCTTCTCAAGGATAGTCTGATTACTCACTCCACTGAGAAGACCATCTGCTGTATCACTGATTGACATAAATTCCTCTTCTTCCTCTACCGGAGGGGTACTGGGAGGGGTCACAAAAGAATCATCTGTATCGTGAACATGAGAAAAGAAACTTAGTGCTTTACCTACAACTTCCAAATTAAAATAACTGCAAGAGGATTCCATATTTTACATTGCAAGGAGAGAAATTAGGAAACGAGGGGCATTAAGCACATGGAACTTGCTTTGGAGTACAAACAATTTGTAAAGTATTCTGACCTCATGAACCATTCGAGTCAGAATACAATGAATAATTTGTGTTTTGACTTTCTTGAGGTTAAAGAAACATCATACTTCACTTAATTTGTTTCCTTTTGTTTTAAAGTTTCAGTTCTCTTTAGAAGGTAACGCATGCAAGGCTCCTTTCTTGTCTTTATTTTTCCTGTTTTTACATGTATCTTTACTTCCCTTGGGGCTTTATAGTGCTCCACACTTTTTCCAGCAGCTACAAAGGTATATATTGAAAATGAAATAGAAATTAACACCTCCAATTTTTAAAATATTTACCTTCCATTTCGGGTTTTGAGTCTTGACCCTCTGAAATTGTTTTCTTTCTGTTAAGAGCTTGAGTGTTTGCAAAACTTAAGTGCCCAAAGTCTATCAAAACCTGATGAAGAAAGGTGGCACCTTAATGTTAAAGAATGCTCTGACAACAAAATATTGTGGACAACAGAGGTTACTGAAATCAAGCACTAAAAATTTCAAGATCCACAAAATAATACATTATGCATGTGCATTTACGTAATGAAGGAACACGGATTTTATCTTAACTAATACCAAAGATAAAAACAACAGTCTCAAGTATTGCTGGAAAACAGTGTAAGATACTCAAGAAAAAGTACATGGAACCCACCACTGAGGCTTTCTTGTCCTGAAAGCTTTCTGGAACAAGAAATCTAGGTGCAGAAATGTCCAGTTGAATATCCCACCTCTTTGAATGGCCCTACAACACATGCGAATAATATTTGGCTCAACGATTCACTGTTGTTGCATTTCACACTCATTGAATAATATAAGTTGCGATTCTGTGGTTAACTATTGAGCACAATTTACAACCACTGGGAGCGGGAAATCAAGATCAGTCACCATTAAAAATTAATGAAAGAGAATTTCAAAAACAACTTTAAATAAGAAAGGGATCAAGTTAGTGTTGATGACGTAGCGATATTAACGATATGTACTAGCGCGAAAAATTCATCCACAACGAAGACAAAAGGTAATTTTTGGAAACGTTCGACATTGCCAAATAAACATCTGATGCTCTTAAGAAGTTTGACAGAACTTTCAGAGGAATTTCTGTGAACATTTCTAACTGCCGGGCATTTAGTACATCTAAGACCGTACCTGGCTGCCAGTCAGCTAGATACTGCAATTTAAAAATTCCTTCCGATATAGCAAGATAAAACTGATCCTAAAGATGAGAATGTACTAGAAAATCGGCGAAAAAAGGTTCTCAAAAGTATAAGGTCCATTTCCAATTAAAGGAGCCAGTTTAAATTTCCGTCTTCTACATAATATACATTATTGTGAGCTACAGGACATCATTACCACATCTGATCCATCCATCATTGTATCAAGTGTTTGAACTAGTTCATGTCTGGTCTGGTTTTTCAGTTCCTCATATCTGACACGTGCTACTTCACGAAGCTGTCTCTCAATGTAAAGGGCTTGAGCACCTTCCATTGACGTGTGGGAAAAGAACTCGGCGATATGATTCAACACTGTGGGGTTGTATACAACATCCAGAGGTTGGGTGGTTACTGATAATCTAAACAGTACCAAACAAAAAAGTAAATTTCAGGGTTGGGGTTTGTGCTTCTGATATATACATGTGTATATTCTACCTCGTTACCTTGCCAGGGGATCACATGAGATAGGTTAGGCATTAATAGATCACTGCTTGGTACATTTCAATTACAATTACATCAACTGCCTCCAAGTCAACAAGTTAACAAAAACATGCTTAAGTTATTGAATGTTTTCCAGACATTTTCATTGACTGCTGTTGTGAAGTCAACCGATTCTAGAAAGGCAGGCATCACCAAGTTGGGGAAGTCGATTCAAGACATACAAGTCCTTGCAGGCAGAGGGGCTACCAGCAAAATGGCAAAATTTAACTGACAGCAAACCAGCCATCATTGAGAAACCCAAGATCTAGTTTACGATGGTGACCTAACCACCCATGTGTACATGTATATTACCGGTTACGCCACAAGCAATAAGTCTTGCCAGACTGATCAATGCTTGCCTAAGCTATCTCACACGATCCTCAAGGCATTCCGTAACTCCATAGAATTCTAATCAAACTTCAAATTAGAGGTACCGTAGGTGTGGTTAAATTTCCCAATTTTTTTTCATTATTTGAAGATAAATCAAAGGAATAACTACAATCCAAGAGGGCCTGGATAAACATTGGATCATTTCCTTTGGCATCACTCTGTTGAAATGTTGAGGATGATAAATGAACAATGGCATCAATTAGCAAAATGCACATGTACTTGGAAGTACTGTAAATGTGTCAAGAAAATAACACCAACATAAGAGTGAAAATCCCTAGAAAAGGACATTTGAATCATGATTCTAGATCCTAAGTTAAAAAGTTGTAGTGAGACCATGTTTCAAATGTTGTTAGCTAAGAGAAAATGAAATTATGTGAGCTAAGCATACCAAGTAGATTGGTGATTACTAGAAGAAAAAAAAGATTATTTAAAAATTTTACTGTAACAGTAAAGAAGTACACAATGCAAGACAAGAGCAAAATAGAATGTTGGAAGATTAAAGCTAACCTGTAACCCACTTTACTTGCAGGTGGAAGAGATTCAAATTTCATTTTAAACACTGGGTCATTCATGTCTTGTAAAATATTGAGTCCCAAAGTTGCTGCAGATGTTACCATTGCTTCAACTGAACCTTTCACAACTGTTGCTTGTTGTCTCTTGGTAAGGGAGACTTTCTGTTGTATCAGTTTTCAATAAAATGAAACATCATAAGTACATATACATGGACAGCTTAAGAAGCACTGCTATCTCAGAAAAGGGAAAAATCTAAGTCTTTTTTATCTCTATCCTGATTTCTAGTGCAGCTCTACACATAATATTATGTAAAAAGTACTTTAAAAAGGCAACTAATGACAACCATCAGCTTAAAGTAAAGAAGAAATAAAGAGACCAAATTATTGGTCATGCATGGTGTATGATATGGCAAAATTTACTTACTATCTACACCTAGCTTCTAAACATCTATCATTTCAAAAATCAGTGACATACCTGAGACTCTCTACCTTGAGGACAAACCAAAGCTGGAAACAGAGTGCCTGTGGTGAGTTTATCTCGCACAAAAAGAGCCCCCAGACTCATGCTGAACTCCCAAGTGCTGGAGCGGGGCCGCATTTCTGAAGCCCAACTCAAGTCTGAAAATTCCACCTCAACAACTGGCAATAATGCTGTTATTTGAGGAAGAGAGTTTGATTGTTTGGTATTGACCAATTTAAAGGATCCTGTGTCCAATCTGAAGTTCAATTGTGCAAACACTTGATCTCTGTTGAAGATGGATTCACTGAGATGACTATCAGCCAGCTCACCAAGGAACTCCTCTTCCTCTGCAAAACGATAGATACAAAGATTAACAAAGAAATTCCAATAATATCAATCTAATAAATAATTTCCATCTTGCTGTGTGTCTGTTCAGAAAAAGAAGACAGCTAGATAATGTCAAAATGTGATAAGAATAAAAAAGTAGCATTCGATGTACCAATGTGGAGATAAATGTAAGTCATACCACATCAAGAAGTGGAGAGAAGTTACACAAGGGCTAATACTTCATTGCTCTGGAATACTAACATATGCAGGTTAAGCTACAATCAGATTCAAAACGAGTGGACACATCATGTTTGAAGAGTTCTATTTACGTGTAGAAAACACTCCTGTTTCTATCACACTCTAAATCATTGAAATGACCCCCCTCCCCATTCAATGTTGCCTGTAGCTAAAATTAAAATAAATAAGGGGTTGTACATGTCAATTTGTCAACAATTTTTTTGCCAACTATAGTTACTACCATATTGGAAAACTCAGCCTTGGATAAATTTCAAGTGCTGAATAACAAATTTAAACAGAATTCTGCTCAATTGAAGCAGTGTGATAAAAAAGCAACAAAACAAAAACTTTTCCCTACATTGTTATGAGGCTCTCAGAAGCCAAACAGTAAGTCACGGTGTGCCATAAACTCAGTCCATACCTGTATTGGGGCCCAACCAAGAGCACCCCTTACATGTACTTGAGGCACACGTGTACTGATTCCCAGTGTTTCACTTACCTTTGGTAGTAGGAGGCTCTCCCATGAACATTTGACTTGTATCATTCTTGGTTGTTGTCCCAGGTGCTCTTCCATCTGTAGTATCTGTTCCGTACCAGCTGTACCATCCTGTTAACCAGCCCTGCCAACCCCCAGATACTCCTTCTGAGGCAGAAGTAGCCTGGTCTTGTACCTTCTTATGTAAATCTTGAACTTCACTGTCTGGTTGCATCTGCTAAAAAATGTTGATACAAACTAAGATTATAAGTACATAAAAAATCTGCATCTATTTTGTATTTTAAAAAAAATCCATTCAAAAGTAATTCTACTAAGCAGTCTGTTTGACCAGTAACTGAAGTCTTCCACTGTGCATCCCTCAGTTCAAATTATTTCATCCATAATAAGTGCATGTACCATTTAAAAAATGTAAGCATTTCTCTATGCTCAAAGCTTGCCAGATTGAAATTGAATAGAGGTAAATGGAATTTAACAAAGTTAACAACTGGGAGCAAATCTGGTCAGTAACTTTTTGCAGATGTGCTGTTAGTGTCCTTGCTGTCTGTTTGCATTTGTACAGCTTTTTTGGCATTCTGTTGTATTTTCAGTAGTCATGTGGTTGTTGGGGTCCTGAAGCCACCCTTGTCCAGTGGTATTTCTTATCTGTTCTTGCACTGTTTTCCCATGTGCTTTTGCTGTCGTCATTGTACCATAGTATGGCATTGTCATCATTGATGATAGCAGTTTTTAGTGTTTTGATGATTTATATCTATATATATTTTATGAAATTTAAAAAACATGCATAATGCATCTATTATTGACAAAGGCGGTTTCAGAACAAGAAAAACTCTAGAAGCGTGGCATTCCAAGTTAACTCCCAATGCGGACAACGATTCCTGTCCTTTGCCCGGACAATACAACATTCTTTTTAACAAACATTCTTAGTTATCAGCATTTTTAATTTTTACTTTGTACTTCACACCTAGTATTTTTTACCTTTTTATCATTAATTTTTACCCATTGAAGGCCGTAGCGCAAACAGCCGAAAGCTTGTATTCTTAAAAGTTTTAGCCAGAGATCGTTTTTTAAATTTTATAAGATGTTTTATCCTGGCTGCGGCCCCTCTGTCTTTTCATATTATCTATATACATATTTTTTTAATTTATTCAATTTTTTTGTTTTTTTTACTTCCCCTGAGCCATCTGGCTCTAGTGTGACAGGTGCTTATCAGGAGCTTATCAAAAGCTTGGACCTGGGGGCTCATGTAGGTGGGTTGCAGGTTGAGCAGGCTGGGCAGGCCGGTTGGGAATTCTAGTACCTTGGAGTGCAATTGCAGTTGCAGCCCCCCACAATTAAGAATTATAATGTGATGTGTTATACATATACCTTACTGATTTCAGTTTCTGCCCTTGTTTGTGCAATGTACCTCAAGACTACCAGCTCCTCAAATGTTAACTCATCTTCAATGCGATTTTGTTCTTCCTAAAGAAATATTAAAGCAATGAGCGATTAACCCTTTGTTCAGGTTTCAAATTTTGTTATGTTATACTAAATAACATCAAAATAAAGTTTACTCCTCAAATTTATCACTGACATGTTTTCTGCAACCTAGGATATGATAGTCCAATGGTTAGTGTGCCCAGCTTAAGACAAAGTAGTCCTTCATGCCTATTTCAGAATGTGGAAAAATTAAAACAATTTACAGATAAAATGTACATGTACCTTGATTGAAGGTTCCACTGAACCAGATATAAGATGCTGTGAATATAAGTTCACGTATTTTACAACATCACGAGCTCGTTTCACTGCAAAACTCCAAGTTCGATGCATAGTTCTCTCTTTAATTGGCTCCATGATGCATGTAAATGCAAACTTCCACCATTCCCTTGCACTAACAAAAAAGAAGAAAAACCCACTATTGCATTCCTACTGTAAGAGGCTTTAAGGATGGTGACTTGACTTAATATTTGAAAAGCCAGCATTATTAATTGTGGCTTCAGCACTTTGCTGTTCTTTTGCAGGCAGATCTTTGTTTAACAATCACCCTTCCATGTGACACCAACTTGGCATCCCTTACAGGTACAGTATATCAGCAATTTATCAGTAATTTATTTGGCTGGGTTCATGCAAAATCTTGATTGACATATAGATCAGGCAACCTCTTTTTGAATTATTGTTGGTGCCATTACATTGGTGGATAGTGGTTCACCTTAAAATTTTCCAAACAAGTTTAACCTTTGTCACAGATCTTGGGACAAGATCTGAGACAAATGGAAACTAAACTAAACTGGTAAACAAGAAAATTTTGAACCAACAAAAAATTTACAGTGCAACATGTATGTCAACAAGTGAAATTACAGCTGGTTCTGTCTTCCACAATTAACTACTTCCATTTGTATGAAGCAACTATTATAGTAGGGCTACTTGAAAGTACATGTATTTACAAGGGTGTACAAAGAAGCCTAAATTTAAAATTCTTAGCAATTCTTAAAGGTGACTTATGCTACAGCACCCTTACTTGTTTCTTATAGGACTTCTTGGTCTCCATTTAAAATAATGGCGTTGTCTGAAATGCCTCTCAAACCCATCTATAAGGACAATCAACATCTTGTACTGTGCTTCCTCAAGTGACAACGGAATCTTCTCCACATGGACATCCACCACAAAACGTGGCATTTCCCGTGACCTGAGGGGCAAGGCACTAGAATTGCGTTTCAACTTAGCTTGTGCACTTGTCGGCTCCAAGATGTATTGATGTTTCTACAAAAATAATGCAAAGGAGTAGTTATAGTTTTAACATTTTGAGGTTCCTCTCCTGACTGAAATGTTTCAAAAATGCATTTTCAATTTAAAGTACTCACACAAAAGCCTGCTTCTCCCTGATTTCTATTAATCATTCGTTGAAGGGCATTCTGAAATAAAAGTATTTGTTACCATGACTTGTAATAACTATATGAAGCTGAATGATATCTACAAAGTAGTCTTGGGAGGCCCTGATCTCCTCAATCCACAGAAAATGTAAGGATGCATTCTTACACATGTGCATAAATGATGCTGATGATCAGGTGCCATCTGATACAATGCTCATTAAGTACTTCATTTACTTCTTGGTCACAAAAAAGAACAAAATAACAACTTATAGGTAGAGTACAAAATAGCACAATTATATTT
Source organism: Pocillopora verrucosa (assembly GCF_036669915.1). NCBI lineage: Eukaryota > Metazoa > Cnidaria > Anthozoa > Scleractinia > Pocilloporidae > Pocillopora > Pocillopora verrucosa. The sequence continues at coordinate 11,285,262 of NC_089320.1, read as the reverse complement.
TCTTTGAATTATTCTACAAAGAAATATGAAAGGGAATGATACAAAATTTTAGAAACATACATGTAGGGGATGCAAAGTCCCTGACCTACACAAGTACAGTAATCAACTTGTCCCTGAGGAGGGGAGTTAAAAGTGATGAAACAAATACAAATTATAAGTAATAAAGGGGTAAGTTTCTAAAGGGCCAAAAGGTAATTATTTTGACCAGAGTAACTGATGACATGTTATCGAGTAGCCAGGAGAACTCCTTTGTGTAAATCAATATATATGAATCATTCACTGTACAAAAAAGTACACTTTTGCTAAAAGAAAAATAGTTGGCATAATTATTGATTTAGCATAATTTTCCATTATTGCTAAATCAGGTATGCACATGTACATGTAGTGTATCAGTAGCACCACTTAACTTGATCATGCATCATCTTTTACTGATAATTGTAATCAGATACAAAACAAGAAGTACATCCACCTCAAGATCTCTCGATGGTAGATCACCCACAAGGGTCACATCAGTATCCCAGTAAATGGCCATTTTTTGCAGCTCAATCAATTTGTATTTGATTGTGCGCTCATTTTGGATGATCTCCTCTGGATTCTATAACACAAAAAATATTATACATAATTATAATACTAGTTACAAACATTTTAATTTTTTTTTTCTTTTTTTTTTTAACACAGCTGAACCCCACTAACTCACACTTGGTTAACTCAAACCCCACAGTAGCTTGAACAAGACCTGATTTCCCTTGCCCAATTTTTTCAGTTATTTACTATCAGCTAACTCAAACCCTCACTAACTCAAAAAATTTCACCCTCACAAACACTGTAGTGAGTGTTCTCATGAACCCGTTGTCAACACTCACCCAGTTTTCATTGGTAGAATGAGCTGAGAGTTTCTCAATAGTTATTCCAAATGAAAAAGGGACAGACTCCCTGGTTGTTGCATCTTCATAGCGAAAATGTACATCACTAATGACAAGCTGCAATTAAAAAAAAATAATAATAATCAAATATGTAACAGTTGTACAGTATAGTGGTATACAGGTAGTAATAGGAAAAGAACTCAGGTTGACATCAGGGATCAAGGAAATCACCAACACAATGACAGAGGAAACATGAGTATTGAGAAGTATAAGGATGAAGACAATGGATAAGATAGATGAGGGAACTGATGGATGAAGGAGCAGAGGGTTGGAGGAACAGACAAATAAGGCAACAGAGAGATTAACACATTACAGCCTAACACCAGCATGAAGACTCTCCATACCATTCTTTGCACAATTCCTACAGAGCTGACAAGGAGAACCTGCTAACCAGCAAGAGCTCCTTCACATCTAGTAGCTGATCATTTCTTTAAATTTTTTGATTTAGGGGTGATATTGTAAGGAGAAATAACATGTAGATGCTTGTAACTCTTCAGGGTTACAGGGTTGAAAAACAACAGGATGGAAAAAAGGATAAAAGAGCAGTAATGAGGGGAAAGACAGAACAGAGGAAGAAAGGAAAAGAGGAAACAAGGAACAGAACAATATCTGAACAAAAGTTGAAGAAGAGAGATAGAGCCAAAGAGGGATGAGAGCAGCCAATTGAAAATAATACCTGTAAGTTCTCAACAATAGTTGTTGAGAAAGATGAGTACAAGGATGGCCACCATGAACCAGACCAGAAGCCTCCACTGTTCTCATTTCTGCCAGCCTGTTGAAACAAGAACAAGTATGCTGTGTCAAAAAGAAAAAGGTATCATACCTTACAACATTACACTGCACAGCACAATTTCCGTGTACCCATAGTAGATGGTCCAAAACAAAATCGTATGAATTTCCAATCAAACTCAAATGAACACAGTCTTATCAATCAAGGAATGTGTTCAGTTGAGTTCTGTAATCAGAAAATGATCAAATTCTTCACAAGATCTCTAAAATGAACCTCTCAATTTACAACAATTGAAAGCAATCAAATGATTTAAATTTCCATGACATTTCTCAGAAACTCTCCAATCAAAAACTGTCCAGTAGACCCAGAAAAAGGCTAAGTTAAACACACATTTTTTTCAAGTAAATCAAATAATTAGATGACCTTATTTAAATTGTGACTAACATTTATGGTAATGGAAAATTATGAACAAAAAATTATTATACCAACAAAATCCACAGCATGCAACTCAATTCACACCTCAATGATTTTTGTGCCAAAGTCACATAATTACAATTTGTTATGGGGTTGGAAAGGCTATGATACAGCATATCCATGTAAAGGATGTTCTTATCATAAAATTCTATCCATTTTTTTACCTCAACAAAGTAAAAAAATATGCATACTTGTTCAATTGGGACTGGTTTCCAGAAAGAAAAGTTCCCAGAAAAATTTGTTCAATTTTTTTTATCATGAAATGCAAGAAAGCAATCTGATGGACAGATTTGAATGCAGTTAAATGCAATTTAATGCAGTTAATAACAAAGAGCATCAGCATTCTCTAGAAGTCAGCAGTTTTTTGCATAATTATATGCATGTGTCAGAATTCCATGCTCTTCATTTGAGGCATTCTAGCACATGCTTTGAGCCTGAACTTGCAGCATTGAGGAGTGGCAGCTCATTGTCCAAGCAGTTTTCCCAATCTATTCCCTCCCTCTTTCCACTATTTATTCTACACTTTCCTGTGTAGAGGCTCATGGCTGGGTTGCTGGGATTTGCCAGCCATGGGAGAGGTCTCCATCTAGGAGCTGGCTACCAAAAGTGGAGGCCCCTGGATGCTTCAGGCACCCAACCTCCACTTAGCGATGCAGTTGTTAATTAGGGTTGAGCCACATTGTGATTGACTGGGTTTGATTACCAAATGTTTGATTGCCTTTCCCAAGTTATTTTATGAGATTCCTAGTGAAACTGCAGACAAGTCACAGATCTAAACCAATTATTGTTGTGCTAAATTAACACCAAACACTAACAGAGCTGAAAATCCATCAACTTAAGTTTATTCTGTAATGAGAAGTACAAAATGCTGTTCTGTTTGCAGGTCTAAAAAGGAACCAAGACAACTTACCAGCCACTGACCCTCCAATGCATCCAGACGTTTCTTCTTGCGTGTCCTTTCTCTCTCCTTTTCCTCTTCTTCATTGTACTAAACAGACAAAATTAAATCACTGTCAGTTGTACCACTTTTGGATAACAGAGTGAACTACCAACACATACACATGTGTGACTAACTAACACAAGCCCAATCACTTGTTACTGAGTGAGGTGATCAATGTTTGAAACAAAAGATGAACACCTGAGTGTGCAAGAAATTAGGATGGCTAATTTTTTTAATCATAATAATTGTACGAAGTTACAGTAGAGCTGTGAGTAATTGTTTGAATCCTCCAGTAATCTGGCTGTTAGTGTTCAATTTTGATCCACTGTTATGCACAAAATAAAATTAAAGCAAAATGTGCAGATTTCATTTTTTTTTTTTGTTTTACTCTGACTTTAGAGCATGCACAAATTTATAATTATAGTATTTTGAGCATTACTTTCACCAAAAAAAAAAAAATCAAACTAGACCACACTGAAAGAGTCTCAGACAGCAGCATCATATTGACTACAGAAAGAAAAATACTAAAGCTAAAAAAGATAAACATACATCAATTTGATATTACCTCTGAATGTTTAAGAGGGCCAGCAACAAGATAAAGCTTATTAATATGTACAATCCATGGTTCAGACTTCGGCCGACGCAAGGGTATTGAGAGTTGCAGATGACCAATAAATCCAGATTTAACTTCTAATGGAAGCTCAAGCCCCTTCAATGCTGTCTTTTTTAGTGGTAGATTATGAAGATCAACAGTACCTGGTAAGATCAATGAAAGTAACAGTTAACCCTTTAAATCCCATGAATGACCAAGACTGAATTTCTCCATAAAATATATAATTATGTGTTGTTGACTGAGCATGAGCTCAGGATGGCTGGATATTGG
>NC_089320.1:11271312-11273812 GCF_036669915.1 Pocillopora verrucosa | reverse complement strand
AATTCCAAAGTTTCACAATGCCATTTAAGTAGGAGGCCTGAAAGGGGCTCGTTTCACAGATTGGTGTTTTTAAATTAAAGGAGTTGCTTAGTCTACTACGGCCGTGAGAAATAAAGTTTGTGAAACTACGTACCTCTTCTTTCGAATTTCACAAATTGCCTTTATCACGTGTTTATTTCTTTGATAACACACTTTTACAAAGAGTGAAAGAGAGAATGCCGTCAATGAGGGAATGCAGAACTATCATTGGTATACGAGTAATTAAAAAAACTATTGTGGTCAGTTAAACATGTAACAAGTTGTACTTATTCTGCAACAATCCAATATGAACGAGTTCGCGTACGATTAGTTACACCTTTTCCAACATAAACATGAAATGCACACCGTGAATCTTTTGTTATAATAACAAGATACAAAAGAACAAAAATAGTCGTACAAAATCTAGGTAATCACTCAGTTTTGACACAAAGCTGTATTTACTTAGTAATTTCTCTGTGGCCTAATACAGTGTGAATAAGAAATCGTGAATCACTAGTCATCTTTTCTCGCGTTTTTCATCCATTAAAGAGAAAGCTCAAAAGTCTGATTGGACATGAGATCTAGCGGGTAACTTTTTGAACTTTTTGAAGAACATTCTTTTATCATTAAGAGCGGAATTAAAAGGTAGCAGAAGTGAAGCCTTCAAAACTTTCACTGGACAGGATAGCCCTACCTTATGTGTATTTTACAAATCAATGCCTCTTAGATGCGCTATTTTAGCCGCAATCTGTGCTGTAGACTTCGCAGCTATGTTTAAAGACATTTCCATAACAGCAGGAGACTTAGCCACGAAATCATACAAATCACGCAAATTTTTTGAATTTATGGAAAGTCCTTGACTTAGCATCACGTCCCGGCAAACCATCAAACAAAGCGTTTCAATGTTTCTCCATGGTCCACAATCCACCTCTGCATTTTGACTTATCATGAACTTTGATCCCTTTTTCCTCTTATATGGAGAGACGGTCGCCCTATTTCGCTTCTTTCGTTTTGGGGATTTTCCCGGGTCAGCTCGAGCTTGAACAATGTTTCCACAATTAAAGCATCTGCAGACTTCGGTGCATCCTATGCCACCCGCTACACACGGACACTTCGACTTGCGGAGACTGTCTTGACACGACTTGTGACTTGCATTTGGTTCTCCGTCCCCTTTGCTCTTTTGTCCAACTCCGCACCTACAGCCTCTCTTCAGACTCTTTTTTACCTTCACAACTTCATTGGAATTGCACGTATTTTTGCAATTGTAACATCTACACGAGCGGGTACAAGAGTGGTTCACTTTGTGGCACGGGCATTTACCAGAAACACAGAAAATGTCTGAAACTGACTTATTTTTCTTGTTTTTACCGCAAGTGCATCTTGTTTCCTTCGCTTGTTCGTCACAGTCATTCTCACTTGAAACTTCTGAAACGATGAAACCATGTCAAGAATTAATGCAATGGTTTTCGACAAGGTTTCGACAAGTTAAAGCTCATTAGTATATACTAAAGCAGTGGACAGCGTTGAAGGTGTGCTCTGACTGGCTACTCAAACTCTGAATATCCTTTGCTATTTACCTCCGAGCAACTCGCAAGTTTCACGCTGCCGCACGTACAGGAATAAATTGATTATTAAAATCATCTTTTTGTGCCATATTATCTCATTGATTTAGTGTGTACTAAAAACAGCTATTCGCCTCAGTGTCGTGGCTATTAGTGAATATTTGCCAAGCTGCTTCGCGGCTCGTTAAATGTCTACTATTAGCCACCGACACGTCGGTAAATAGTTATTGCTTATATCTGAAATAACCTCGATTTACAGAATTCGTTTCAGCACAAATGAAGAAAACATCATTTTCTCCATTAAATGATTTCCGGCTCAGTTTTATTAACGTAAGCATTTACAACTTAGTACTAGTACAAGACTTCAACCTTATAAGGGTGCCAAGACATCGGGAGGATCTCGAAAAATTCTCAGTTCAAACCTCGATATATGAGGAGGTATGTAGCATTATCAGAATTTATAACTGCTAATTTAACCTAAGGTTATTGAACAATTATCGAGTACCTTTTGTGGCATCGTAGTGGCCTGGCCCAGAATGATCATATGCAATGTAGATGGGTGTGGTGGTAAGGAATTCGTGTGGTAGGAATGGCACCGTAGGTGTTGAAGGGAGAGCGGTAATAATCACAATTGGAATTTTCAAGACTTTAGCTGTTGCTCTCGCGCATAAATCACCAACTTCATTTGCGAAAAATCCGTCTTGGCTAAATTTGTAAACTTCCTCTAACCCATTAACGCCAGTTGTCATCCAGTCTCTGTACTCTTCAATGTTATCAGAGACTTATTTCACAAACAGCTCCCTAAGTCTACGTGTGTCGAAGGCTTCACTAATTCCTAATCCAAGGGAAGTGCAATGCCCTTCGATATGTTCCTTGTATTCCCTCAGGTGTCTATTGAGCTGTGAGGCAACTGCTCTGAA
>NC_089320.1:11243812-11263812 GCF_036669915.1 Pocillopora verrucosa | reverse complement strand
AAATATGATTTTGTATCGTGCCTGCAAAGTAAAAGTGTGTGCAGCTTTCGGTCTGTATGGGGCACTGTAAGTGGAAAACGTAGTTTTCAATTTCAGGTGGGTGTGTTCACCCAAATGTTAGAAAAGGACACAAATTGCAAGAGCTCTGTCGATTTGCTTGAACAACATCCAGGAATGATGTTATTAATATTTGCTATCTGAATAATTAAAATTAATTTCAAAATATGTATCTCCTAATGGATACATTGCATTTCAATAGTTCATGTATATTTGTAAGGTATTGATGGACATTTGTCCTGTGAGGAGTTTTTTCTTCTAGTTGCTTAATATGACAGCTCAAATATTTACATTAAGGTACATGAGCACCTTATCAATGTTTTCATGTTTTTTTGGTATGTTTTGACTTTCTGGTAATGCAATTGAGGGACAAAGATTTCTGGTTATCTAACAAAAATCTATGATGTTACAATCAAATTGCCTGCTTTGATTCTATGCAAGAAAAAATGTGCAGAGTAGACTTACAAAGTGAAAGTAGTTCCCACTTTACTAAATTTTGGAAATTAATTTTATTAAAAATGTAAAGAACACCTTTCAAATCACTTTGTTTTGGTAATGAAAAAGGGACACGGGCCATCCCTGTTGGCTTTCTTTCCCACGCTCAAAGTCATTCTTGATTCTTATTGATGACAAATCTTTTTGCTATATGATATATATTTTATTGACCAAGTTTGTTTGGCCAAGATGGCTGGATATAGGCCATGTTTTTTTTGTTTTCTGTGCTTTTATGGACCTTGACTTTGTCTTGGTCCACTTAGATGCTAAAAAAGAACTCAGCCAATATCCAGCCATCCTGAGCTCATGCTCGGTCAATAACACATAATTATATATTTTATGGAGAAATTCAGTCTTGGTCATTCATGGGATTTAAAGGGTTAACTGTTGCCTTCATTGATCTTACCAGGTACTGTTGATCTTCATAATCTACCACTAAAAAAGACAGCATTGAAAGGGCTTGAGCTTCCATTAGAAGTTAAATCTGGATTTATTGGTCATCTGCAACTCTCAATACCCTTGCGTCGGCCGAAGTCTGAACCATGGATTGTACATATTAATAAGCTTTATCTTGTTGCTGGCCCTCTTAAACATTCAGAGGTAATGTCAAATTGACGTATGTATATCTTTTTTAGCTTTAGTATTTTTTTTTCTGTAGCCAATATGATGCTGCTGTCTGAGACTCTTTCAGTGTGGTCTAGTTTGATTTTTTTTTTTTGGTGAAAGTAATGCTCAAAATACTATAATTATAAATTTGTGCATGCTCTAAAGTCAGAGTAAAACAAAAAAAAAATGAAATCTGCACATTTTGCTTTAATTTTATTTTGTGCATAACAGTGGATCAAAATTGAACACTAACAGCCAGATTACTGGAGGATTCAAACAATTACTCACAGCTCTACTGTAACTTCGTACAATTATTATGATTAAAAAAAATTAGCCATCCTAATTTCTTGCACACTCAGGTGTTCATCTTTTGTTTCGAACATTGATCACCTCACTTAGTAACAAATGATTGGGCTTGTGTTAGTTAGTCACACATGTGTATGTACTGGTAGTTCACTCTGTTATCTGTTATTCAAAAGTGGTACAACTGACAGTGATTTAATTTTGTCTGTTTAGTACAATGAAGAAGAGGAAAAGGAGAGAGAAAGGACACGCAAGAAGAAACGTCTGGATGCATTGGAGGGTCAGTGGCTGGTAAGTTGTCTTGGTTCCTTTTTAGACCTGCAAACAGAACAGCATTTTGTACTTCTCATTACAGAATAAACTTAAGTTGATGGATTTTCAGCTCTGTTAGTGTTTGGTGTTAATTTAGCATAACAATAATTGGTTTAGATCTGTGACTTGTCTGCAGTTTCACTAGGAATCTCATAAAATAACTTGGGAAAGGCAATCAAACATTTGGTAATCAAACCCAGTCAATCGCAATGTAACTCAACCCTAATTAACAACTATGTCGCTAAGTGGAGGTTGGGTGCCTGAAGCATCCAGGGGCCTCCACTTTTGGCAGCCAGCTCCTAGATGGAGACCTCTCCCATGGCTGGCAAATCCTAGCAACTCAGCCATGAGCCTCTACACAGGAAAGTGAAACAGGCACTTGTCACACTGAATAAACAGTGGAAAGAGGGAGGGAATAGATTGGGAAAACTGCTTGGACAATGAGCTGCCACTCCCCACAATGCTGCAAGTTCAGGCTCAAAGTACGTGCTAGAATGCCTCAAATGAAGAGCATGGAATTCTGACACATGCATATAATTATGCAAAAAACTGCTGACTTCTAGAGAATGCTGATGCTCTTTGTTATTAACTGCATTAAATTGCATTTAACTGCATTCAAATCTGTCCATCAGATTGCTTTCTTGCATTTCGTGATAAAAAAAAAATTGAATAAATTTTTCTGGGAACTTTTCTTTCTGGAAACCAGTCCCAATTGAACAAGTATGCATATTTTTTTACTTTGTTGAGGTAAAAAAATGGATAGAATTTTATAATAAGAACATTCTTTACATGGATATGCTGTATCATAGCCTTTCCAACCCCATAACAAATTGTAATTATGTGACTTTGGCACAAAAATCATTGAGGTGTGAATTGAGTTGCATGCTGTGGATTTTGTTGGTATAATAATTTTTCATTCATAATTTTCCATTACTATAAATGTTAGTCACAATTTAAATAAGGTCATCTAATTATTTGATTTACTTGAACAAAAAGTGTGTTTAACTTAGCCTTTTTCTGGGTCTACTGGGCAGTTTTTGATTGGAGAGTTTCTGAGAAATGTCATGGAAATTTAAATCATTTGATTGCTTTCAATTGTTGTAAATTGAGAGGTTCATTTTAGAGATCTTGGTGAAGAATTTGATCATTTTCTGATTACAGAACTCAACTGAACATAATTATTCCTTGATTGATAAGATTGTGTTCATTTGAGTTTGATTGGAAATTCATACGATTTTGTTTTGGACCATCTACTATGGGTACATGGAAATTGTGCTGTGCAGTGTTATGTTGTAAGGTATGATACCTTTTTCTTTTTGACACAGGCTGGCAGAAATGAGAACAGTGGAGGCTTCTGGTCTGGTTCATGGTGGCCATCCTTATACTCATCTTTCTCAACAACTATTGTTGAGAACTTACAGGTATCATTTTCAATTGGCTGCTCTCATCCCTCTTTGGCTTTTTCTCTCTTCTTCAACCTTTGTTCAGATGTTGTTCTGTTCCTTGTTTCCTCTTTTCCTTTCTTCCTCTGTTCTATCATTTCTCTCATTACTGCTCTTTTATCCTTTTTTCCATCATCCTGTTGTTTTTCAACCCTGTAACCCTGAAGAGTTACAAGCATCTACATGTTATTTCTCCTCACAATATCACCCCTAAATCAAAAAATTTAAGGAAATGATCAGCTACTAAATGTGAAGGAGCTCTTGCTGGTTAGCAGGTTCTCCTTGTCAACCCTGTAGGAATTGTGTAAAGAATGGTATGGAGAGTCTTCATGCTGGTGTTAGGCTGTAATGTGTTAATCTCTCTGTTGCTTAATTTGTCTGTTCCTCCATCCATCCGCTCCTTCATCCATCAGTCCCCTCATCTATCTTATCCATTGTCTTCATCCTTATGCTTCTCAATACTCATGTTTCCTCTGTCATTGTGTTGGTGATTTCCTTGATCCCTGATGTCAACCTGAGTTCTTTTCCTATTACTGCCTGTATACCACTATACTGTACAACTGTTACATATTTGATTATTATTATTTTTTTTAATTGCAGCTTGTCATTAGTGATGTACATTTTCGCTATGAAGATGCAACAACCAGGGAGTCTGTCCCTTTTTCATTTGGAATAACTATTGAGAAACTCTCAGCTCATTCTACCAATGAAAACTGGGTGAGTGTTGACAACGGGTTCATGAGAACACTCACTACAGTGTTTGTGAGGGTGAAATTTTTTGAGTTAGTGAGGGTTTGAGTTAGCTGATAGTAAATAACTGAAAAAATTGGGCAAGGGAAATCAGGTCTTGTTCAAGTTACTGTGGGGTTTGAGTTAACCAAGTGTGAGTTAGTGGGGTTCAGCTGTGTTAAAAAAAAAAGAAAAAAAAAAATTAAAATGTTTGTAACTAGTATTATAATTATGTATAATATTTTTTGTGTTATAGAATCCAGAGGAGATCATCCAAAATGAGCGCACAATCAAATACAAATTGATTGAGCTGCAAAAAATGGCCATTTACTGGGATACTGATGTGACCCTTGTGGGTGATCTACCATCGAGAGATCTTGAGGTGGATGTACTTCTTGTTTTGTATCTGATTACAATTATCAGTAAAAGATGATGCATGATCAAGTTAAGTGGTGCTACTGATACACTACATGTACATGTGCATACCTGATTTAGCAATAATGGAAAATTATGCTAAATCAATAATTATGCCAACTATTTTTCTTTTAGCAAAAGTGTACTTTTTTGTACAGTGAATGATTCATATATATTGATTTACACAAAGGAGTTCTCCTGGCTACTCGATAACATGTCATCAGTTACTCTGGTCAAAATAATTACCTTTTGGCCCTTTAGAAACTTACCCCTTTATTACTTATAATTTGTATTTGTTTCATCACTTTTAACTCCCCTCCTCAGAAACAAGTTGATTACTGTACTTGTGTAGGTCAGGGACTTTGCATCCCCTACATGTATGTCTCTAAAATTTTGTATCATTCCCTTTCATATTTCTTTGTAGAATAATTCAAAGAAAATATAATTGTGCTATTTTGTACTCTACCTATAAGTTGTTATTTTGTTCTTTTTTGTGACCAAGAAGTAAATGAAGTACTTAATGAGCATTGTATCAGATGGCACCTGATCATCAGCATCATTTATGCACATGTGTAAGAATGCATCCTTACATTTTCTGTGGATTGAGGAGATCAGGGCCTCCCAAGACTACTTTGTAGATATCATTCAGCTTCATATAGTTATTACAAGTCATGGTAACAAATACTTTTATTTCAGAATGCCCTTCAACGAATGATTAATAGAAATCAGGGAGAAGCAGGCTTTTGTGTGAGTACTTTAAATTGAAAATGCATTTTTGAAACATTTCAGTCAGGAGAGGAACCTCAAAATGTTAAAACTATAACTATTCCTTTGCATTATTTTTGTAGAAACATCAATACATCTTGGAGCCGACAAGTGCACAAGCTAAGTTGAAACGCAATTCTAGTGCCTTGCCCCTCAGGTCACGGGAAATGCCACGTTTTGTGGTGGATGTCCATGTGGAGAAGATTCCGTTGTCACTTGAGGAAGCACAGTACAAGATGTTGATTGTCCTTATAGATGGGTTTGAGAGGCATTTCAGACAACGCCATTATTTTAAATGGAGACCAAGAAGTCCTATAAGAAACAAGTAAGGGTGCTGTAGCATAAGTCACCTTTAAGAATTGCTAAGAATTTTAAATTTAGGCTTCTTTGTACACCCTTGTAAATACATGTACTTTCAAGTAGCCCTACTATAATAGTTGCTTCATACAAATGGAAGTAGTTAATTGTGGAAGACAGAACCAGCTGTAATTTCACTTGTTGACATACATGTTGCACTGTAAATTTTTTGTTGGTTCAAAAATTTTCTTGTTTACCAGTTTAGTTTAGTTTCCATTTGTCTCAGATCTTGTCCCAAGATCTGTGACAAAGGTTAAACTTGTTTGGAAAATTTTAAGGTGAACCACTATCCACCAATGTAATGGCACCAACAATAATTCAAAAAGAGGTTGCCTGATCTATATGTCAATCAAGATTTTGCATGAACCCAGCCAAATAAATTACTGATAAATTGCTGATATACTGTACCTGTAAGGGATGCCAAGTTGGTGTCACATGGAAGGGTGATTGTTAAACAAAGATCTGCCTGCAAAAGAACAGCAAAGTGCTGAAGCCACAATTAATAATGCTGGCTTTTCAAATATTAAGTCAAGTCACCATCCTTAAAGCCTCTTACAGTAGGAATGCAATAGTGGGTTTTTCTTCTTTTTTGTTAGTGCAAGGGAATGGTGGAAGTTTGCATTTACATGCATCATGGAGCCAATTAAAGAGAGAACTATGCATCGAACTTGGAGTTTTGCAGTGAAACGAGCTCGTGATGTTGTAAAATACGTGAACTTATATTCACAGCATCTTATATCTGGTTCAGTGGAACCTTCAATCAAGGTACATGTACATTTTATCTGTAAATTGTTTTAATTTTTCCACATTCTAAAATAGGCATGTAGGACTACTTTGTCTTAAGCTGGGCACACTAACCATTGGACTATCATATCCTAGGTTGCAGAAAACATGTCAGTGATAAATTTGAGGAGTAAACTTTATTTTGATGTTATTTAGTATAACATAACAAAATTTGAAACCTGAACAAAGGGTTAATCGCTCATTGCTTTAATATTTCTTTAGGAAGAACAAAATCGCATTGAAGATGAGTTAACATTTGAGGAGCTGGTAGTCTTGAGGTACATTGCACAAACAAGGGCAGAAACTGAAATCAGTAAGGTATATGTATAACACATCACATTATAATTCTTAATTGTGGGGGTCTGCAACTGCAATTGCACTCCAAGGTACTAGAATTCCCAACCGGCCTGCCCAGCCTGCTCAACCTGCAACCCACCTACATGAGCCCCCAGGTCCAAGCTTTTGATAAGCTCCTGATAAGCACCTGTCACACTAGAGCCAGATGGCTCAGGGGAAGTAAAAAAAACAAAAAAATTGAATAAATTAAAAAAATATGTATATAGATAATATGAAAAGACAGAGGGGCCGCAGCCAGGATAAAACATCTTATGAAATTTAAAAAACGATCTCTGGCTAAAACTTTTAAGAATACAAGCTTTCAGCTGTTTGCGCTACAGCCTTCAACGGGTAAAATGATAAAAAGGTAAAAAATACTAGGTGTGAAGTACAAAGTAAAAATTAAAAATGCTGATAACTAAGAATGTTTGTTAAAAAGAATGTTGTATTGTCTGGGCAAAGGACAGGAATTGTTGTCCGCATTGGGAGTTAACTTGGAATGCCACGCTTCTAGTGTTTTTCTTGTTCTGAAACCGCCTTTGTCAATAATAGATGCATTATGCATGTTTTTTAAATTTCATAAAATATATATAGATATAAATCATCAAAACACTAAAAATTGCTATCATCAATGATGACAATGCCATACTATGGTACAATGACAACAGCAAAAGCACATGGGAAAACAGTGCAAGAACAGATAAGAAATACCACTGGACAAGGGTGGCTTCAGGACCCCAACAACCACATGACTACTGAAAATACAACAGAATGCCAAAAAAGCTGTACAAATGCAAACAGACAGCAAGGACACTAACAGCACATCTGCAAAAAGTTACTGACCAGATTTGCTCCCAGTTGTTAACTTTGTTAAATTCCATTTACCTCTATTCAATTTCAATCTGGCAAGCTTTGAGCATAGAGAAATGCTTACATTTTTTAAATGGTACATGCACTTATTATGGATGAAATAATTTGAACTGAGGGATGCACAGTGGAAGACTTCAGTTACTGGTCAAACAGACTGCTTAGTAGAATTACTTTTGAATGGATTTTTTTTAAAATACAAAATAGATGCAGATTTTTTATGTACTTATAATCTTAGTTTGTATCAACATTTTTTAGCAGATGCTACCAGACAGTGAAGTTCAAGATTTACATAAGAAGGTACAAGACCAGGCTACTTCTGCCTCAGAAGGAGCATCTGGGGGTTGGCAGGGCTGGTTAACAGGATGGTACAGCTGGTACGGAACAGATACTACAGATGGAAGAGCACCTGGGACAACAACCAAGAATGATACAAGTCAAATGTTCATGGGAGAGCCTCCTACTACCAAAGGTAAGTGAAACACTGGGAATCAGTACACGTGTGCCTCAAGTACATGTAAGGGGTGCTCTTGGTTGGGCCCCAATACAGGTATGGACTGAGTTTATGGCACACCGTGACTTACTGTTTGGCTTCTGAGAGCCTCATAACAATGTAGGGAAAAGTTTTTGTTTTGTTGCTTTTTTATCACACTGCTTCAATTGAGCAGAATTCTGTTTAAATTTGTTATTCAGCACTTGAAATTTATCCAAGGCTGAGTTTTCCAATATGGTAGTAACTACAGTTGGCAAAAAAATTGTTGACACATTGACATGTACAACCCCTTATTTATTTTAATTTTAGCTACAGGCAACATTGAATGGGGAGGGGGGTCATTTCAATGATTTAGAGTGTGATAGAAACAGAAGTGTTTTCTACACGTAAATAGAACTCTTCAAACATGATGTGTCCACTCGTTTTGAATCTGATTGTAGCTTAACCTGCATATGTTAGTATTCCAGAGCAATGAAGTATTAGCCCTTGTGTAACTTCTCTCCACTTCTTGATGTGGTATGACTTACATTTATCTCCACATTGGTACATCGAATGCTACTTTTTTATTCTTATCACATTTTGACATTATCTAGCTGTCTTCTTTTTCTGAACAGACACACAGCAAGATGGAAATTATTTATTAGATTGATATTATTGGAATTTCTTTGTTAATCTTTGTATCTATCGTTTTGCAGAGGAAGAGGAGTTCCTTGGTGAGCTGGCTGATAGTCATCTCAGTGAATCCATCTTCAACAGAGATCAAGTGTTTGCACAATTGAACTTCAGATTGGACACAGGATCCTTTAAATTGGTCAATACCAAACAATCAAACTCTCTTCCTCAAATAACAGCATTATTGCCAGTTGTTGAGGTGGAATTTTCAGACTTGAGTTGGGCTTCAGAAATGCGGCCCCGCTCCAGCACTTGGGAGTTCAGCATGAGTCTGGGGGCTCTTTTTGTGCGAGATAAACTCACCACAGGCACTCTGTTTCCAGCTTTGGTTTGTCCTCAAGGTAGAGAGTCTCAGGTATGTCACTGATTTTTGAAATGATAGATGTTTAGAAGCTAGGTGTAGATAGTAAGTAAATTTTGCCATATCATACACCATGCATGACCAATAATTTGGTCTCTTTATTTCTTCTTTACTTTAAGCTGATGGTTGTCATTAGTTGCCTTTTTAAAGTACTTTTTACATAATATTATGTGTAGAGCTGCACTAGAAATCAGGATAGAGATAAAAAAGACTTAGATTTTTCCCTTTTCTGAGATAGCAGTGCTTCTTAAGCTGTCCATGTATATGTACTTATGATGTTTCATTTTATTGAAAACTGATACAACAGAAAGTCTCCCTTACCAAGAGACAACAAGCAACAGTTGTGAAAGGTTCAGTTGAAGCAATGGTAACATCTGCAGCAACTTTGGGACTCAATATTTTACAAGACATGAATGACCCAGTGTTTAAAATGAAATTTGAATCTCTTCCACCTGCAAGTAAAGTGGGTTACAGGTTAGCTTTAATCTTCCAACATTCTATTTTGCTCTTGTCTTGCATTGTGTACTTCTTTACTGTTACAGTAAAAGTTTTAAATAGTCTTTTTTTTCTTCTAGTAATCACCAATCTACTTGGTATGCTTAGCTCACACAATTTCATTTTCTCTTAGCTAACAACATTTGAAACATGGTCTCACTACAACTTTTTAACTTAGGATCTTGAATCATGATTCAAATGTCCTTTTCTAGGGATTTTAACTCTTACATGTATGTTGGTGTTATTTTCTTGACACATTTACAGTACTTCCAAGTACATGTGCATTTTGCTAATTGATGGCATTGTTCATTTATCATCCTCAACATTTCAACAGAGTGATGCCAAAGGAAATGATCCAATGTTTATCCAGGCCCTCTTAGATTGTAGTTATTCCTTTGATTTATCTTCAAATAATGAAAAAAAATTGGGAAATTTAACCACACCTACAGTACCTCTAATTTGAAGTTTGATTAGAATTCTACGGAGTTACAGAATGCCTTGAGGATTATGTGAGATAGCTTGGGCAAGCATTGATCAGTCTGGCAAGACTTATTGCTTGTGGCGTAACCGGCAATATACATGTACACATGGGTGGTTAGGTCACCATCGTAAACTAGATCTTGGGTTTCTCAATGATGGCTGGTTTGCTGTCAGTTAAATTTTGCCGTTTTGCTGGTAGCCCCTCTGCCTGCAAGGACTTGTATGTCTTGAATCGACTTCCCCAACTTGGTGATGCCTGCCTTTCTAGAATCGGTTGACTTCACAACAGCAGTCAATGAAAATGTCTGGAAAACATTCAATAACTTAAGCATGTTTTTGTTAACTTGTTGACTTGGAGGTAGTTGATGTAATTGTAATTGAAATGTACCAAGCAGTGATCTATTAATGCCTAACCTATCTCATGTGATCCCCTGGCAAGGTAACGAGGTAGAATATACACATGTATATATCAGAAGCACAAACCCCAACCCTGAAATTTACTTTTTTGTTTGGTACTGTTTAGATTATCAGTAACCACCCAACCTCTGGATGTTGTATACAACCCCACAGTGTTGAATCATATCGCCGAGTTCTTTTCCCACACGTCAATGGAAGGTGCTCAAGCCCTTTACATTGAGAGACAGCTTCGTGAAGTAGCACGTGTCAGATATGAGGAACTGAAAAACCAGACCAGACATGAACTAGTTCAAACACTTGATACAATGATGGATGGATCAGATGTGGTAATGATGTCCTGTAGCTCACAATCATGTATATGTAGAAGACGGAAATTTAAACTGGCTCCTTTAATTGGAAATGGACCTTATACTTTTGAGAACCTTTTTTCGCCGATTTTCTAGTACATTCTCATCTTTAGGATCAGTTTTATCTTGCTATATCGGAAGGAATTTTAAATTGCAGTATCTAGCTGACTGGCAGCCAGATACGGTCTTAGATGTACTAAATGCCCGGCAGTTAGAAATGTTCACAGAAATTCCTCTGTAGGTTCTGTCAAACTTCTTAAGAGCATCAGATGTTTATTTGGCAATGTCGAACGTTTCCAAAAATTACCTTTTGTCTTCGTTGTGGATGAATTTTTCGCGCTAGTGCATATCGTTAATATCGCTACGTCATCAACACTAACTTGATCCCTTTCTTATTTAAAGTTGTCTTTGAAATTCTCTTTCATTAATTTTTAATGGTGACTGGTCTTGATTTCCCGCTCCCAGTGGTTGTAAATTGTACTCAAAAGTTCACCACAGAATCGCAACTTATATTATTCAATGAGTGTGAAATGCAACAACAGTGAATCGTTGGGCCAAATATTATTTGCATGTGTTGTAGGGCCATTCAAAGAGGTGGGATATTCAACTGGACATTTCTGCACCTAGATTTCTTGTTCCAGAAAGCTTTCAGGACAAGAAAGCCTCAGTGGTGGGTTCCATATACTTTTTCTTGAGTATCTTACACTGTTTTCCAGCAATACTTGAGACTGTTGTTTTTATCTTTGGTTAAGTTAAGTTAAATCCGTGTTCCTTCATTACGTAAATGCACATGCATAATGTATTATTTTGTGGATCTTGAAATTTTTAGTGCTTGATATCAGTAACCTCTGTTGTCCACAATATTTTGTTGTCAGAGCATTCTTTAACATTAAGGTGCCACCTTTCTTCATCAGGTTTTGATAGACTTTGGGCACTTAAGTTTTGCAAACACTCAAGCTCTTAACAGAAAGAAAACAATTTCAGAGGGTCAAGACTCAAAACCCGAAATGGAAGGTAAATATTTTAAAAATTGGAGGTGTTAATTACTATTTCATTTTCAATATATACCTTTGTAGCTGCTGGAAAAAGTGTGGAGCACTATAAAGCCCCAAGGGAAGTAAAGATACATGTAAAAACAGGAAAATAAAGACAAGAAAGGAGCCTTGCACGCATTGCCTTCTAAAGAGAACTGAAACTTTAAAACAAAAGGAAACAAATTAAGTGAAGTATGATGTTTCTTTAATCTCAAGAAAGTCAAAACACAAATTATTCAGTGTATTCTGACTCGAATGGTTCATGAGATCAGAATACTTTACAAATTGTTTGTACTCCAAAGCAAGTTCCATGTGCTTAATGCCTCTCGTTTCCTAATTTCTCTCCTTGCAATGTAAAATATGGGATCCTCTTGCAGTTATTTTAATTTGGAAGTTGTTGGTAAAGCACTAAGTTTCTTTTCTCATGTTCACGATGCAGATGATTCTTTTGTGACCCCTCCCAGTACCCCTCCGGTAGAGAAAGAAGAGGAATTTATGTCAATCAGTGATACAGCAGATGGTCTTCTCAGTGGAGTGAGTAATCAGACTATCCTTGAGAAGATGTACGAAAGGTATGCTGCAATTCATGTCGCTTGTACGTTTTTCAGTTTCCATTCGATGTAGTGCATGTATTAAATTCACTGAGCACCAACAGTGAGCGAGATAACAAAACAATATCAAATTAGGTACAATAAGGAGGAAGTTCAGCTGTCAGACCTTTTTGGGGTTGTCAGAGATCTGGTCTTAGGCATGGTGGCCAGCGGAGCACACCCTGCTATTTGTAATACAGCGGTCAAACGTTGGGCATGCGCAGGAGGATCAAATTTGGCTACCCGCGCGCCAATTTCTCGCGCTAAGTCTCGAGAAGAAATCATAACAAGCAATTGCTGTCTCGCAAAATAAGCGAAAGAAAATTGGGACGTTCATAGAAATCTGTAAAAGGAAATAAAATTGGGAAAAAGGACAACTCAAGGCTTTCGAACTCAAGGCTTATTGAGTTACGGGTATCCTGTTGATTTTCTATTCTGTTTTGAGCTGCATTAAAACGTTGTACGTTTTTAACACACGGTGACTTAAGGGCTTGTTTGGGTGTGTAACCTGTGAGACAACTTGGTCCTGACAGCCTAAAGACACGCCATGTAGTTATTACAAAGTCAGTTGCATATGCGCAGACGTTTGATCGTTTTGTTAAGTTACTCTAGGTCTGGGAAACGAACCCTTGGGCATAGCGGCCAGCGGAGCAAACCCCGCTATTTGCGCTTTACAAATTACAATGGCTTTGCTCCGTTAAATGGACTCCTGAAGTATTCTTGTTTATTTTGGTTTTGAGGTACACCCTAGACTTATCCGACATTCAAATGGTGGTGTGCAATGTAAAGGAGAACTGGTCAGAAGTTGCCAGCAAACCATTCCTTACAAGTGATGCTCATGTTGTGGAAAAGTTTACAATATCAATCCAACTGGAAAGGTGGGAAATAATTTTGATTGGTCAGAATACGTATAAGCTTGTAGGTGCCAGTTCTCTGCTTGAAAGTATAAAGTCTATCAAACATTGAGTTAAGTTTGTTTATACTGTTTTTGCGAAGAGTACACTCCTATACGATCGAAGCTATTTTATCATTTTTTTTAATCAAATATTTTTTAGAGAAAGTTATTTTGTATCTTGTGCAGGAGACTTCTCTTTACTGCTGATCCCCTGTATCCGGCAGTAAATCTTCATGCCAAACTACCAAGTTTGGTACTACACATCAATGAACACAAGGTAGGGGAGGAGGACTTGACACTGTAGTTGTACCAAATTAAGCCATTTAACACACCGAACAGGTGAACAATGTCTTCTTCATAAGTCTCCTTTGCAGCGGTTACTAGGGAGTTTAAGAAAACCACGCGGGCAACGACAACGGCAACGGCACTAAACAGAAAGTTAAATGAGCAGATGGCTATGCAAGTACGTTATAAATCTTTGTAAATTTCTTTGCGTCCTCTGAAAAACAACAACTTTGAAATGACCAAACTTACCGTTGTCTGGAGAAGGTGAACGACGACGGCTAATTTTTTTAATTCTATTTCTAATTTAACGCTGTGTTCCATATTCGTTTCGAGATAGTTTGTTAGTGAGAAAACAAACTAAATGACTCTAGAGTATCGCGAGATTCGAAAGTAAAATATAAGTTCATTTCTTAACCGACGATGTCTACGGTGTCGCCGTCGTCGTTTCTTAAATTCCGTATTGGAAGTCCCTACGAGAGAATGGACTGCTACACGTACTGTAAATACTGTCTAGGAACGGGCTGCACAGGAGACTGTCCTTTATGCGGTGACTTACCAAGCTCACCGTATCGTTGTAATGTGTCTAAGATCGTGCTCCAACGGGATCAACTCTTTCAACTACAACTGATAACTGTTTTGAGGTGAAAACGTAGTAACTCCAAGGAATAGTCGTTAGCAAACCTTCTCCGCATAAGCAGGTTGAGCGGAGACTACAGTAAGTGACGGACAATTTCTGTCTTATGGCTCGATTCATAATTTAAGTAGTTTTTCACGCTCACTAATTTCCTTACTTTTTTTTATCCAGTGTTTCGAAAGGCACGAGTAACTCTTTTATTCTGTTTTTGTTTACAACGAGCGTGACGGCCGGCTACTAAAGTCCATACTGGACTTCAATAAGCCGGCCAAATCTACACCAGTCGCTGCCCATGCTTCCGCAGTCGTTTCAAACCTGGTTTGAATGGCAGTTGAAAAGAAGTGATCAACCAAATTAACCTAAAACGGATGATTCCAGTGGGACACGACCTAACCTTTTTCTCTTTCTTCTGTTAGCTTCAAACCTTAACAAAGTGTGTGAAACAGCTGAGTAGACCGAAGGCATCCAACCCCACGCCACCACCAATGACACAACAACGAATTATTGCCAGTTCTACTCCACTGCCCCATGTCGCAAGTGAGGAGATTTGTTTATTAATGACATTGTTTGATTGACAATTTGAACAATGTTTACAGTACCAACACTTTTGTAGTAAAAACTTGCAGTCCAGAAACTAGATAAGACCAGTGTCACTGGTAAGATTTGTCGGATCAGTATCAGTATCTGGGCAACTGCCCACCACATCCTCCCCTAACTCAACAACAGTCAATTGACAACAAACTTAAGGTAATGTGGGTTAGGGAAGGGGTAGGTGGGCAGTTGCTCAGATACTGATATTAATCCGATTTCTCTTGCTATTCATATTATCGATAAAACTCTAATGGTGTAGTCCTCTTACCTTGTTATTCTTGAGTTTGTATTGTTTAAGAAGTATATTTTAATTCTTCGATAGACAAATAGTTTGCCGGACATAAAAACTTCGCGACGTTGCCGCCAATTTTTTTAAAAGCAGAGAACCTTATCATAAATTGTGAAGCAAAGGAATTGTTTACCTTTGAGGCGACGGTGTAATTCTACACTGAGAATCACTTTTATGATTAAATGAAATAACTAAATTTAAAGAAAGCGACAAAAGTTTTGAGTTTGTAAAACATGTTTCCACAGAAATTTCTGTCATTCTTCAGTTAATACCGTACAAAGCGTCGAAAGTTGAATTATATAGTGAGTAAAACAATGCTATGCCAACAAGAAAAGAGGTAAAGCATGAAAGTGTGAGAATTAAAAGGAAAGTTTTAGATTTACATGGTGTAATTGTTGATTCAAGGATGGTTGTGTCTTTGACTATGAATAGCCTGTTCTATCTTGAGCTGAAAGCCGGTAGAGGCGTGATCTAAAACATAGAAGTTATCTGTAGAACACAAAGCGCAACAATGTGGAGCATCTTTCAGATGCCTTAAAGTGTGAGAGGCCCTGTCACTGACTAAGTGCTCTCTAACACGTGTGGAAAAATGGCGGCAGGTTTCACCGACGTAACAGGTATTACAGCCAGTACATACAAACTTATAAACCACACGTGAACGGAGCCCGTCAGGCACAGGGTCTTTCACACCAAACAAGTTACCGATTTGAAGGAAGAGAAAACCAGTTTGATATTCAAGTCATTGCAATAGCGCTTAATAAAATGGCCGATCTAGCAGAGAAGTGGCCAATGTCATGTAGCTTAAAGTAGAACGTAGGTGAAGTGGTAGGAAGGAATCCCGGGGATGATGATTGTTTTGGGTCCCAGTGATGTAACGGTTATAATCTTCTCGATAAATGAGCTGGGAAAAGATTCTTTTTAGAATATCAGTAAGGTTGTTAAGGTCTTCGCGAAACCTAACCAGGTGTTATTAATCTTGTAAGCACTATCATCATTAAGACACTAGTTGATGCTTTACCCTTTTCTTGTTGTTACTATTCATCTTAATTAGCATTGTTCTATACCATATAATTAAACTTCAACGCTTTGTACAGTAATTAACTGAAGATGACAGAAGTTTCTGTCAAAACATGTTTACAAACTTAAAGTTTTGTCGCTTTCTTTTAAATTCTAAAATTCTTGATGTGCCAGCTGATATCAAGACTTCCTTTAGGGAAATGAAATAAGGTGTATGAACTTGGGTTGTATCTTGCGACTAGCATTAGAGAAATGCTTTTCAGACAGGAGACCGAGAGGCGCCATAAACACTGATGGCAAATTTCAAGTGTTGTCTTTGACTTGAACGTTAAGTAAAAACAAGATACCCCATAGCAAAAGTCAATGCCTTTGGGCTGTCCAACGGTGAAGTAAACCTGACGAATGAAAACTTTTGTTGCCAGGGCAGATTATCAAGGTATATCAGTGACAGACAATGTCTCCACATGGGATCTCCCTGTACAGGGAAAGTAAGGTCACAAATTTTAATGACGGTGTATTAATATGCATCTAAAAATCAACAGTAGAAAGTTTGTCATATTCCGGTCTCTGAACCAGTTTGATGATAGGATGTGGACCAACATATACATATTAGGCGTGTGTTTGGTTTAGTGAATGGCATATTGAATTTTTAGGGGACCACTGACAGTTTTTGACTAAAAGGAATTTATTCTACACACGCCTTCTATGAAACTATGAAATATGTTTACTCAAGTTGTTCAACCATGAGGCAATTTCAAGTCGGGGGGCCCGTTTTTAGTGCTTGTCGTTGTTTTCCATCCTTAACCATGGCGCTTTCTGGTGCTTTTTTAAATTTTTAGGATGTTTTCTATTTTGTGAACTCAATGTTTGCGTTGTTTTCTTCGATGATAAATTTGCAAGCGCACATAACTATCTTAAGATGCAAAAATGGAACAGTGCAGGCACATCTTTGATGTGTTTGGCGTTTGTATTTGGAAATACAAAGGGGAAATTATCGTGTCAGTTAGTTTAGAGTAAGACCCTAAAAACTCTGTTATTGACGTATTTACATGTAATAAATATATTTAAATCGTTGTTGGTACAGAATAAGCGAGATTGCTTTGAAGTTGTTTTCCTGTCATATAAAGTTTCTGCTGTTCGCCACACTTTACTAACTTGTACATTTTTCATCAGATTTTCCAACGTTTGGAGATGAAGCTCTGAGTTTAATTTCCTTAAGTATGGTGCCCCAGATCCTGACTTGCAGAGGGGAGGAAATGACATGAGTCTCAAATTAACGGATGTCATCTGTACGGTATGTGCATAACTAAACGCTTTCCAGACAGAGCTGGGTGGGTTTTCTTCCAACATTTTCTTGCAGCTGCCAGGATAGTATTAGGCAGGATGAGAGCTGCCTCGGAAGGAAATGAGGTAAGTCGGCTCTTGACGTGCACTTAGGTGAGAAAAATACAACATCACTCATGGCTTGAAATTTAGAAGAATCACTACAATTTGCCGCTCCCTCTGCTCTTAATGTTTCCCAGCCTGTACATACCTCTAGCCATATTCCATAGGTCTTTTTCATAATATTATCCTCTCATTCCTGGAACCAAGCTAACCATCTTCAGTTAATCGGCAACTACCTTCTAGCAGAATTTAAGAACTGGACCTATCTCGCATAATAACTAAGCAGCTTGTGCTATAAGTGTAATAAATGTATTAGTATACAAATTGTAGGGGGTTTAGGGTTATGAATGGTAATTAGGCTTCAGGGTTAGGGCTACAAGTTAGGTGATTAAGGTCTGGTAGGGTTTGCAGGGGAGGTTCAGGATTAGGGACTAGGGGTAGGGGGCTAGGGTGATTGTTGTTGCGTTTCCTTTTTTCGTCCATATATACATATATGTTTACTTGGTACATATATTTATATAACATCTGTATTTTGTAAAACTGTCGAGCGTTTTTTTCCAACATGAGCCAATTAGGCTCGGGGGATGGGTAACCACCCCCTACGTTACGCGACATAAAATAAATTGACTTGGTACATCTGTTATTGTACTACTTTGTGCCTGAAGGCTCGGAATGTTAGAAACGCGGGGTACCAATTATTGAAAGATATGTTTGTTGCTAAGACACACGGGTTAAGTTGGCCTGTGTGCACTGTGGCACTGTGGCACTGCTGGCACACGGACAGCCTGATACCCTTGGTGGGGTTGTTTGGATTGATACTTGATTTAGGCCTGTTTCGTTGAGATTACGATTTTTATATCTTGAATGTGTCTGAAAAAACTAGAATTTTTGATTATTCTGATCACTTCTTAAGGATCATGTATAATATTGTTTTATAGTGAGATAAACCTTTGCACGCCGTTTTTGATTGGTTCTTTATTAATGATTTATTAAAGGACAGACGCATAGATGACGTCAGTTCATTTATCGTTTTTGTTTTCTTTACTATGAAAAACAAAAAAAAATTTTTTTTTTTTTAAGATTCCATGTTGCTTTGCGGCTGGTTTTTGGTAATACACATGTTGGGCACCAGACGGATGTCCAGAATGTGGTAAGAACGTGTGCCTAATTTTAGCTCTAACCGCACTTTTACATCTTCTGTCACTTACATGTGTGTTTAACCTGAGTAGATATAACCTGCCAAATGGGAATCTGTTTGTTGATGTGATTCGGAGCACTACACTTATGCGTTAACAATGTTGTAGGGGTGTGTTCATCTCAGGTCTCTTGGATGTTGGGAACCGTGGAAGTCGAGTGGCGCTTGACCATCAAGGCAGGAAAATCCAGTCGTTTTGGTACCCATCCGCTCGGCCAAGTCCTCGCACATGCTAGTGGCAGGATATGGGTAACCCTGACTGTTAACAATAGCTTTCTTTGGAAAGGGCCACCAGAACATTGCCAAATTCAAAAAAATCAAAAAAAATCAAAAACACAGGCAACGAGCATCATCTCAAGCAGATTCCGGTAGAAAAGAAAAAGAATTACGAGTAGGTTAACAGGATAGATTTTAAAAAAGGCAATTTGCAGCAGTAAAGAGAAAGAACGACTTGCTAAGTGTGCTTGTAATTTAATCAAGTTTGGCCAAACAAAACAAGTGAGTTCCCGTGGGTTTGCTATTAAAAAAAGCCAACTTAATCGCGGGGACTAAAAGTGTGTCCAGTGGGTGTTTTCAATCCCAGAGGATTAGAAATTATTTTGGCTCCCATAGTCTTCACAATTCTGTACAGTTTCTTGGAACTGACCTGTTTTTATCTATAAGAAAGGACCAATCCTTTCTGTTGACGAATTTGAAGAGGTCCATGACGCACTGTTACTAAGGTGAATCATTTCGGTTTTTAATTGACATTTTATTTTCCAGAAGTAGAGGTGTATATCCACCACTTTCACCGACACTGAGGTGGATAATTGTTTTTTAGTTTATATACCATACAGAAACCACAAAAAGTTTGTTTTGTCAATATAACCTCCCCCCCAAGAAAAAAAAATGGACAGAAATTTAATTGCTGACGCGCGATTTTGTCCTCGTCGACTGCTTGAAGGTGAATCGTACTTGTTAATGACTTCCCGAACCAGCCAATTAGCGTGTGCGAAAAGGACACCCAGTCAACTGTGTGGTTAATATATCATAAAGGTATTTTGTGCTTTCTTGTCGACAATCATCCAATTCTCCTTTTGTTTAAGGACATAACGACACTTGCTTGTTTTGGACAGTATGCACATTGAATTGGTTTGACATGGATCTCTTTACAGCCACAAGGAGTTACAAGAGGAAAAATCAGCAGTCGCCTTCGAAGTGTAATATAAAAGCCAGGTTGAACTCTTGTACTAAGCAAAGGTTGACCTTGAATGATTCTAACCATTTCTATATCCACATATAATCGGCAGCTATAAGCTGATGTAGTTGTAGGTTAAGAGTCATGCACATTAGTCTTCGAGGTGAATGTATATT